>NC_090749.1:100871471-100980947 GCF_036898095.1 Palaemon carinicauda
TGTCAGAAAGACCTACCTATGCACTGCTTCCTTTAGTGTAGACATATCTTTGTGAGACAACAGGCTTTTTCAGGTCTTTGGCACTCCTGTTTTATCAAAGTGACACCTTCCTTTGTTATTGGCGTCCCTGGAAAATCCAATAACAAAGGGTCAGACTTGCTTGTAATAGAAGAGTTCCCCTCTTGTTCTTTTAGGAGGAAGAAGCAGAGGGCAACAATCTATTTTAGCTTTCTTCTTATGACAGCTACTGAATTTCTCCCGTCAGGATTACGACCATTCCCTACAAATCTCACAAGGGGAAGACATGAAACACTTCTTAAATCGATATGTAGGACATAAACAACAGGGATCTACCTCCACCCAACTCAAGAAGGTACCATAAGGACAACCTTCAAGGGCTGGGAAGCATCCTTATCACTAACAAGCTAGTGAAAGGATCGCCTTTAACAAGTTGGTAACTGAAATCTTCGGTCCTTTTCCAGTAGATTTTTTTCAATTTTTAGCAAGTTTATAAATTGAACTGTGCTTTAATACCTTCTTTTTCTTTTTTTTTTTCTTATTGTTTATTGAGACAACACCTGAAACCAAACACCGTTCGACAGCTGAAGACTACCATCGTGTGTCTGCAATGGCAGAAAGGGGTTCTTCCCCTATCCCCACCTCCTCCCCTTGAGCTAGGGTGGAGAAAGGCAGGATAAAAAGGCCAAGATGTCTCACTTTGAGAAGCCATAAACACCTACCAAAGTCTCCTGCAATGGAACCAGCCCCAGGAACCTTGAGAGACCATCCAGAACAGACCTCAAATCGCCCACCAGCGGTGCAAGAAGTGGAGACCGAAAATAACCCCACTCAAGAGCCACCTTCACAGCAAACAACTGAAGACATCAAATTTAGGCTTACTCCAGGACCCAGCATTACATCCTATGCTGCCATTGTCGCCATGGAAGCCAGCAATCCTCACCTTAACATGACTATATGTCCCAACCAAAGGGGACAGTTAGTCATCACAGCCAAAGATGAGCCCACCAAGACCTACCTTGAGCAGCAGGATAATGTGCTCAAGCTTGACATTAACGAAAGGCCCACCACTATCATCATAGTATATGACCTCGACCTGCCACTTGAACCTGTGCTCCAATATCCCTCCATCATCACTGTCAAGAGATGTGAAGGGAAGACTGGAGGGAGATCCCATAAGTTGGAGGCTGTCTTCAAAGGATCTCGCCCTCCTCAATTCTCCTTCGGCCTCTGGGGCATCTTCCGAACCGTAGAGTACTTTAAAGAGCCACTAAGATACTTCCGGTGTCAGAAGTTTGGCCACCACAGGAGCCGCTGCACAGGTCCGGAGATCTGTGGAGTTTGCAGCAGCAGACAGCACCCTACAGCCCACTGCATTACCAGGCACAAGGAAGGGCACAAAACCACTGCCCGCTGTCCAAACTGTGGATGATAGATGTCCCCACAGACTTCAGCGTATCGCAGAACGCCAACACAACTTCCACCCACGTTGAACGCAGCCACCTCCAATCAAACACAACCCTCCACCATCCAACCACACCTCCCAATAAAATCCTAACCCTTCCAGACATGTCATTCTTGAACTTCCCTCACCTCCAACTCCCCCTCCAGCACCTAAACCTCAACATCCTCCCAGACCTCCTCCTAAGGCATAACGATCCCCAACCCATACTCCTCGCACTCCCTCTCCTCTAAGATTTACCTCTCCAACCAATCCTCCCACTGCCACCCAGCCAAAAAAACCTAGCTCATCCTCCTCCGCACCTATAACTCCTACACCCAACATTTCCCACTCCTTAAAAGAATTCCCCAACCTACCTAGCTCCACCGTTACAAGCAACCCAAGCGCCTCACGCCCCTCCAAACGTCCTCCAATTATTGACAGCAATGAGTACGACCTTTCTGCTTGCCCTATGGATGCTCTTCTAGCAGCCATCAGCAATATCCTTCGCAACTTCTTGCAATCCCACAAAATTAAATTCACACAGGAGTCTCTTGATGACTTCGTGTTTGACAACGCCGCCCGGGAACTAAAAGCTCAATTCCCTTCATAGATCCTCCTGCAAACGAACCTAATACAACCACTTGCAACAACCAAAACACCCAAGTGAAAGTGCTCCAATGGAACGTTTGCGGACTTCGAAACAAGTTTGCATTCCTCCAATCTCAAACCTCAGTGCAAGACCCTGACATTATCATACTGCAAGAAACTCTGCTTAATGAGAACATACCATTTGCATTCTCAAGATACAAAGTGTACACAACGTATCTATCACCAACAACAAGAGGACTAACCACCCTTGTCAAAAGCAGCATCCCCTCCAAATTACTACCAAGCATAGACTGTGGGACAGAGGCAGAGACTCTTAGTGTTCAGATATCTCTGCTAGCCACAACGCTAACTGTCCACAACATCTACAAGTCCCCAGCAAAAAGCATCAATGCGGAGGCGCTCTTCGCCGCAGCCTCCGATGACGACTCAATTATTGCTGGCGACTTCAACGCTCACCACCAGTTCCTGAACTCAATATCAGAAACAAATCAAACAGGCAGACACCTGCAAGCCCTATTGCAAGAATATCCTGATGTAGCACTGCTTAACAACGTCACAGAAGCCACCCATCTAAAAGGAGGTCGCCTAGATCTCACCTTCCTCTCCAGTGCCATACAAAGAGGCGCCAAATGGCAACTACATCCTGTACTAACTAGTGATCACTTTGCCATTGAAGTTAAACTCGAATTGGAGAAATACCCACCTCCTCCTCCACCCCCAAAAAGGTGGAACCCAGAGTTTGCCAACTGGGAGAAATTCGAAACAACTGGCAAAGTGGGATCGGGAATACATCAAAAACCCTCACAATGATATTTCCACCCTATCACTCGACTTCAGCAAACAACTAGAGGCAGCAGCCAGTGTTTCAATGCCTAAAAAAAGAACTCCAAGAAGAAACACGCCGATGCCTGGTACTATAACAGTCACATCAAAGAAATGAATACTAGAATAAACAGGACCAGAAAACTTCTCAGAAGACATAGAACTGATGAGCTACACAATCTACTTGTAGAGATCATCAAACATTCTGTGCAAGTATCACTGGAAGTCAAAATAGACAAATGGTACTCATGGTGCAACGAGGCCAACTTCAGCACATCCCTAGCCAAGATATGGGGCTGGTTTAACAAAGTCTCTGGGAAGTGTAATACACCCGAGTCACACACCCAGACTCATTAGCTGAAGCCAAGAGAATTGCTAACAACTTTGCGGACAGAGCAAAAAGCATCAATCTACCTATGCCAATTATCAACAGACAGAGAACTCTGCTCCCAATCAGGAACAACATCATAGAAGCCACCTGCAACATGGTAGATGATACTGATCACCCCTACACCATGGAGGAACTTAACACGGCCCTCGCAAAAGGCAGGAAGGACACTGCCCCTGGAGCCGACCTCATCACATACAGCATGCTGAGGAACATGGGAAACCATGCCAAATTGGTCTACTTGCATTTGATTAACAGGACACACACTGAAAGACTACGTCCAACCACATGGAACCAGCAGGACACCAAACCCATTCCAAAACCTAAGGAGCCAGACACCTACCGACCAATAGCTTTAATAAGCTGCACTGAGAAAGTAGCTGAGAGAATGGTACTCAACAGACTGCAGTGGAAAATAGGCCAACTACATCATCGCCTATATACCTATAGAATCGGCATAGGCACTCAAGAATGCATTAAAGATGTCCTCTCAACAATTAATGACAAAAAAAGCCTTTATCATATTCCTTGATCTCGAGAAAGCCTTTGAGCTAGTCAGCTCACCAGCTATACTCTTCACACTTGTTGAAAAAAGAGAGAAAGGACACTTACTAGCCTGGACTCGGAACTACACCCTGAACCGAGAAGCCAGAGTCACTTTCAAAGGAAAAACCACCGATTTCATCCCCCTAAAAAACGGTACACCACAAGGAGGCATACTAAGCCCCTACCTTTTCAATCTACTAATGGAGAACTTAGCCACTTTAAACCTCCCAAATGGGGTGGAAATTTTCATATATGCCGACGATATATGCATAGTATGTCCACATAAGGCTCATGCAAGAAATGCTACTCAAAAAGCACTTGACATGATCCAAGCCAAATGCAATGAACTTGGCCTAATGATCAACACCAACAAAACAAAAGCAATGGCTATAAGACACTCGTAAAACCCTCAGAATTTCACACTGAGGGGCGAAGACATTAAATGGGTGAGTCAATTTATGTACCTTGGGGTAATCATTAGCAAAACCCTAACACCAGCTAATGAAGTAAATTACCTCAGAGAAAAGACAAAAGTTCGTCTATCAGCCATGAAACGCATGACCTCCCTAAAACAAGGAGTATCTAATAACCTCCTAAGACTGTTTTATCTACAAGCAATTCGATCCCACATCGATTATGCAGCACCCACACTCACTGCATTGACTGACACTCAAAAAGCATCATTAGATATAGTCCAAAACAATGCCATGAGACTCATCAGTGGCTCTCCAATGTGGACAAGACTCTGCTTACTTAGAGCAGAAACCAACCTAATTCCCCTGTCAGCTAGGATTGACATTAGGAATAGCAACATTATATTCAAGTCAATCATCGCAGACAGAAAAAGCCCACTCAACAACAAAATAAAAAGGCTTCTACCTCTAACTGAAGAACTGGATCTGCCAAACTCCCATGCAAAGAAACTACTGTACTGGATACACTCAGAAGGATGCAGATGCAAAATGAGGCTCACAAAACCAAAGGACAACAAAGGCAGGATGGTTACAGCCCTCCTGCCCCTTGGGCTCAGGACCCTATCAAATACAACTTCACCATCCTACCAGCAGTAAGCAAGGCTCTCTGCACACCAGAGCAACTCGCTGAAGCTTCAAAGAATGCAATCAGGAACACACCTGCACCTCACACCTACTATACAGATGGATCAGTAGACCGTGCAATCCCTGCAGCAGTAGCTGCTGCAGTTATCTCTATATCAGGATATAGAGAAAACTGGAGACTTTCTAACCACGCCTCCTCACGGCAAACAGAACTAGTGGCTATTGCAAAAGCTCTAGAAAACACTGCCAACCAACAAGATGGGAACACAATGATCCACACAGATTCCAGAGGAGCTATTCTGGCCCTCAGCAACAAGGAACCTACAGAGAATGTTTACCTCATCACTGCAATTCAATTCTTTGCGTTGTTTTTCCAAAGCAACAACAGGCAAGTAACCTTGAATTGGATTCCAAGCCTTACCGGAATCTCTGAAAACGACGAGGCCGATCACCTAGCCAAATTGGCCTTAATGTGCCAAACCATTAGCATCACACTGCAACCTTCATTAAAAACCATCAAGAATCAAATGGCTGTCTTTCGTGAAGTAAGGCGAACCTTCCTAGATGGATCAAGATCTGTAAAATGATATTTTAATTATAAAATAAATTTTTGAAGATACTTACCCGGTGAATATATAATAGCTGCAACTCTGTTGCTCGACAGACACATACATAAAAAACTCGCGAGCGATCGCTATGCAGGTTGCGGGTGTGCCCACCAGCGCCAACTGTCGGCCAGATACCACTCTCGGATGTAAACAAAACCTTCAATTTCTTCTCATCCCACTGCGTCTCTATTGGGGAGGAAGGGAGGGTCATTTAATTTATATATTCACCGGGTAAGTATATTCAAAAATTTATTTTATAATTAAAATATCATTTTTAAATATTTAACTTAGCCGGTGAATATATAATAGCTGATTCACACCCAAGGAGGTGGGTAGAGACCAGAGTTAATTATGTTTACAGCGTATAAGCTAAGAGTTTTTTCATTTTGGCAGTTATCAATATAACAAAACCAAAATAAATAGGTACCTGGTGAGGAAGTTGACTTAGACGATTACTCTGCCTTGTAAGTCTGTCTTCCTCACGGAGCCCAGCGATCCTCTTAGGATGCTGACAGACTCCCAGGAGCTGAAGTATCAAGGGCTGCAACCCATACAACAGGACCTCATCAAACCCCTAATCTGGGCGCTCTCAAGAAATGACTTTGACCACCCGCCAAATCAATCAGGATGCGAAAGGCTTCTTAGCCTTCCGAACAACCCATAAAACAATATTAAAAACATTTCAAGAGACAGATTAAAAGGATATTGGAATTAGGGAAGTGTAGTGGTAGAACCCTCACCCACTACTGCACTCGCTGCAACGAATGGACCCAGTGTGTAGCAGTCCTCGTAAAGAGTCTGGACATCTTTTAAGTAAAATGACGCGAACACTGACTTGTTTCTCCAAGAAGTCGCGTCCATAATACTTTGCAGAGATTTATTTTGCTTGAAGGCCACGGAGGTTGCTATATCTCTAACTTCGTGCGTCTTAACCTTAAGCAAACATCGGTCTTTCTCATTCAAGTGAGAATGAGCTTCTCGTATTAAAAAAATCTGATAAAATATGACAAAGAATTCTTTGACATAGGCAATGAAGGTTTCTTAACTGAGCACCATAATGCCTCAGATTTCCCTCGTAATGACTTAGTACGAGCTAAATCAAACTTAAGAGCTCTAACAGGACATAATACTCTTTCCAGTTCGTTGCCTACGATCTCTGATAAGCAAGGAATATCAAAAGATTTAGGCCAAGGACGAGAAGGCAGTTCATTTTTGGCCAGAAAACCAAGTTGAAGTGAACAAGTGGCTTTTTTCTGTAGAAAAACCGATGTTCTTACTGAAGGCATGAAGTTCACTGACCCTTTTAGCCGAAGCCAAGCACACTAGGAAAAGTGTCTTGAGGGTGAGATCCTTCAGGGAGGCTGAATGTAATGGCTCAAACCTGTCTGACATGAGGAACCTTAGGACCACGTCTAAGTTCCATCCAGGAGTTGCCAAACGATGTTCCTTAGAGGTCTCGAAAGACTTAAGGAGATCTTGGAGATCTTTATTGTTGGAAAGATCTAAGCCTCTATGTCGAAAGACCGAAGCCAACATGCTCCTGTAGCCCTTAATCGTGGGAGCTGAAAGGGAGCGAACCTTTCTCAGATGTAAAAGAAAATCTGCGATTTGGGCTACAGAGGTACTGGACGAGGACACAGATGCTGACTTGCACCAGTCTCGAAAGACTTCCCACTTCGACTGGTATACTCTAATGGTAGAAGCTCTCCTAGCTCTTGCAATCGCACTGACTGCCTCCTTCGAAAAACCTCTAGCTCTTGAGAGTCTTTCGATAGTGTGAAGGAAGTCAGACGAAGAGCGGGGAGGCTTTGATGGACATTCTTTACGTGGGGCTGACGTAACAGATCTACCCTTAGAGGAAGACTTCTTGGAAAGTCTACCAGCCATTGAAGTACCTCGGTGAACCACTCTCTCGCGGGCCAGAGGGTAGCAACCAACGTCAACCTTGTCCCTCCGTGAGAGGCGAACTTCTGCAGTACCTTGTTGACTATCTTGAATGGTGGGAATGCATATAAGTCCATAAAAGACCAATCCAGTAGAAATGCGTCTATGTAGATTGCTTCTGTATCTAGGACTGGAGAGCAAAAGATTGGTAACCTTTTGGTCAACGAGGAGGCAAAGAGGTCTATGGTTGGTTGACCCCAAGAAGCCCAAAGACTCTTGCCCACGTCCTTGTGGAGGGTCCATTCCGTGGGTATCACCTGACCCCTCCGACTGAGACAGTCTGCCAAGACGTTCAAGTCCCCCTGGATGAATCTCGTCAACAGGGAGATGCCTCGAATTCTAGACCATAAGAGAAGGTTCCTTGCGATCTCGAGCAGCGTGAAGGAGTGTGCGCCTCCTTGCTTGGAGATGTACGCCAAAGTTGTGGTGTTGTCTGAGTTGACCTCTACCACTTAGTTTCGAAGACGCTTCCTAAAATCATCAAGGCCAAGTGGACTGCTAATAGCTCCTTGCCGTTGATGTGCATGCTCTTCTGACTTGAGGTCCACAGACCAGCGCATTCCCGACCGTCCAGGGTCGCATCCAACCCAACCCCGACGCGTCTGAGGACAACACGTGGTTTGGGTTCTTGACTGCTAGGGATAGTCCCTCTCTCAGACTGATATTGCTGTCCCACCATTTCAGGCATGCCTTTATTGGTTTGGAGACTGGGAATGATACCGTCTCTAATGTCTTGTCCTAGTTCCAGTGAGAGGCTAGATGGAACCGGAGAGGCAGAAGGGGTAGTCTCCCTAGTGAGACAAACTGCTCCAGGGATGAGAGAGTCCCTACGAGACTGTTCCAACTCCTGACTGAATAAACGTTTTCTTTTCAGCATTAGCTGGACTTCGAGCAGGGCTTGACTGCGAATCTCCATCCCCAAAAATAGAATAATCTGGGATGGGATCAGTTGGGACTTTTAGGTTGACCACAAGTCCCAACTCCCTGGCCAGACTCAACGTCCAATGTAGATCCTGCAGACAGTGGAGGCTGGACGATGCTCTGAGAAGCCAGTCGTCCAAGTACAGGGAGGCTCGGATCCCCGATAGCTCGAAACTGGTACCACACATTCCTGTAAACAAACCTCAGAAACGGTTGGGAATCCGGGTGCATAGGAATGTGGAAGTATGCCTCCTGAAGGTCGAGAGAGACCATCCAGTCACCTTCCATAAATGCTGTCAAGACAGCCTGGAAGACTTCATCGTGAAGTTTGTCTTGACAATGAACACATTGAGCGCACTTGCCTCTTACATACTCCTGCAGTGAACATGGCTGCCAAATCATGGAGCCATCCCTGAGGGACTTGTTCCTGCAGAGAACGTGGCTGTCAGATCATTGGAGCCATCCCTGAAAGCCTTGTTTATGCATGACATAATTGTACAGCAAAACTTCAAAGGCTCGAAAACAGCTGTGAAGTTGACCTGTAAAATCTTGGAGCGTCTCATGGCCAGGCGCCAGGGAGAATCTATGAGGTTTGAGAAGTCTATCTGGGCAGAGGCAGGAACTCCCAAGCCGAGAACTTCTCTCGTGTCATATCAGACTCTCGCTCTATAAGCCACTTTAAAAGAAGGGAAAGCAAAAGCTGTATCCCCCAAACTCCTCCTGGTAATAAACCAGTCGCCTAGCAAACGTAAAGCTCTCTAGGAGAGCGAGAGAGCACTAGCTTATAAAACAACGGCTTCGAAGTAGCTAGGCCTAGTGTAAGCTCTGACGTTTAGGCGAACGAGGAGCAGCAGTTACAAAAAGATCCGGACAAAAATCCTTAAAAATCAGCATGATTTATTTAAAGTCCATAGAGGGCTAAGCAGCTTTAGGCTCCTCTCCGTCTGACAGAGTCC
Source organism: Palaemon carinicauda (assembly GCF_036898095.1). Classification (NCBI taxonomy): domain Eukaryota; kingdom Metazoa; phylum Arthropoda; class Malacostraca; order Decapoda; family Palaemonidae; genus Palaemon; species Palaemon carinicauda. The sequence continues at coordinate 100,880,786 of NC_090749.1, forward strand.
TCAAGGGAATATCAGTAGGAGGGGAAACAGCAACTTCCTCATCTGAAGGAACCTTGTCCGATAATAGCTGAGTCTCAAGCAAGGGAGAGACCTACCGTGGTGGCAATGCTTTACAAGCAGAGTCCACACGCACTGGTGCATTAGTAGCGGACCAGGACGCAACGTCATGTAACTGCTTGACAGTCTGTGAACTGTCAACAACAACAGGTGCGAGAGACCAGGACGCAACGTCATGTAACTGCTTGACAGTCTGTGAACTGTCAACAACAACAGGTGCGTGAGGACGCACAGCGTCCACTCGAGACTGCTTTGACCGCCTAGACTGAGCAGTCAAAACAACTCTAGAATGCGGAGGTTGACGCTCAGCGTCAAAACAAGTCAACTCCGATTGTTAGCGAACGTCCTGAACGTCAACAGGAGCATCAGCAAGTGCCCTAACGTCCAAATGTGGCTGAAAATCCACACGAGACCGCATCGAGTGTGGTTCTAAACAACCTGACTGACGTGACTTAGCTACGCCAACGTCAACAGGACGCACAAAGGAACGTTAGGGTGGCTGAAAGCCAGGATCTCGATGAGATAAACGTCTAGGCTCAACGGACTTATCGGCAGAATAGTCTTCCATAAGGGAGGCAAGCTTATTCTGCATGTCTTGCCGTACAACCCATAGGATCAACGGAAATGGTTGCGGTAAGAGACTAGGGTAACGTCTGTGACCGCACAACCTTGCCAACAAAAACTTTCTCGGAGTCTGTGTTACGCTTTTGTTAGGCGGCGAGCAGTCTTCCGATGACTGCATAGGGTCAGAGCTGTCCTAATGGCTACAACCAGGACGCTGGACCTGTCCTGAAAGGACTGACTTTCGCTTAAGGGCCTCGAAACCTTGTGACAGGTTTCTTATGCGAAAAGCCTTCGGATGACGAGGAGAAAATCGTCTCTCTCGCCTTATGGTAGGGGTGATCTTGGTAAGATACACCCGATACCATAGAGGGAACGTCTGTTCGCTGATCAAGGCCTCTCGAACCCATAAGTCGTACGACATTACTTCTCCCCTGGGCTTGGGAGCTTGCAAGAGGTCCCGGACTAGGCGAACGACAGGCACGAACAGACGAACCCTCGGTCGCAACACTGATAACACTTTGCGCAATATCACTTTATCACTACGATTTTCTGTTTTGCACTTATTTCACTGAAATCAAAACTTTTACTGATTTCTACCTGAAGCACGCAATTCTACCCTCATCAAAAGGTAGTAATTGCGAAATCAGGCGTATAATGCAAGCACATTAATACCAGCAAAAAACAGTAAACATATTTTAAGATAAAAAATTCAGTGGCTGGGGAAGACTAAACACTAGTTCATTCAAAACTACGTTTTCAATCTCTCACCGTACATTGCCTGGGGACGAGAATAAAAAACTAAAAACGTTTTATCCTTTCTCCCCGTACAGAGACTAGGGACGAGAGTAACTCGAGAACAACGTTACCCGCTTGAACGGAACGTTTTCTCTCCTCTCTCTCCCTCCGTCTCTATCTTTCTCTCTCTCTCTCTCTTGATTTCGCACCTAAGAGAAGAGCCCACTTACGTTTCGTCAAAAAAAACATGTTATTTGACCAAAGGAAAAAACTGAAAGGTTTTTCAATTAAAAAGTTCCTTTAAAATAGAATTTAAAACATTTAAGCTTTGAAAGAAGAATGAACAAAACGTCAGAATCGATTTACTCTTTCTGCAAAGTGAAACCGTGATACTCTCTCTCTCTATCGTAACGATAGAGCGCAAACTGCGTAGCATAAATAAACTAAACGTTAGTTCATCTTTGAAACAGTACGAAGACTATTCAAAGAAAATCTTTCATAAAATATCTATTAAAAAATATTCATTTAAAAAGTTTTAAATCATTAGCTCTTTAAAAGCTATTTACGATTGAAAGGGCTCAACGTTGTTTAACTTCGGTTTCCAAGTTAGGACCGCCTACTCTCAGGAAAGGTCGCATATAAACAAATCATTAAAATTTATTTTTATGTTTATTATAAATGGAAAGTTAATCGAAGAGGCCTAATAAAGGCAGTGAGATATAAAATATATAGAGGAAAATCTATAATTAATTTATAACGTGATAAGATAATTGCTAAAAGCCTAAACACACTTCCGTCTAAGGGAAAGGTCGGCCATTTAAAAGTCAAAGAAAGTCCATACTCTCTTTGTCATCAAAAATTAAATCTATCCAAAAACGAGTTCAAGGATTTATTTGAAGAAAAACACCTGTACTGCGAAAGCTCAAACCAAATTAAAGTACTTCACCAAATATGATGGGAAAATGTTATTTTCATTAGTAAAATAAATTTTTGAATATACTTACCCGATGATCATGTAGTTGTCAACTCTGTTGCCCGACAGAAATCTACGGTCGGGATACGCCAGCGATCGCTATACAGGTGGGGGTGTACACAACAGCGCCATCTGTGAGCAGGTACTCAAGTACTTCTTGTCAACAAGAACTCAATTTTCTCCTCGGTCCACTGGTTCTCTATGGGGAGGAAGGGCGGGTCCTTAAATTCATGATCATCGGGTAAGTATATTCAAAAATTTATTTTACTAATGAAAATAACATTTTTCAATATTAATCTTACCCGATGATCATGTAGCTGATTCACACCCAGGGTGGTGGGTGGAGACCAGCATACATGTTAACAAAGAAGCTAAGTATCCCGTATCTTATTTTAGCCGTTATTCAAAATAACAAACATAAAATAAATAAGTACCTGGTAAGGAAGTCGACTTGAACCATTACTCTGCCTTTTTAAGTACGTCTTCCTTACTGAGCCTAGCGATCCTCTTAGGATGCTGAGCGACTCCTAGGTGCTGAAGTATTAAGGGCTGCAACCCATACTAAAGGACCTCATCACAACCTCTAATCTAGGCGCTTCTCAAGAAAGAATTTGACCACCCGCCAAACCAACCAGGATGCGGAAGGCTTCTTAGCCTTCCGGACAACCCAGAAATATTTCAAGAGAAAGATTAAAAAGGTTCTGGAATTAGGGAATTGTAGTGGTGGAGCCCCCACCACTACTGCACTTGTTGCTACGAATGGTCCCAGAGTGTAGCAGTTCTCGTAAAGAGACTGGACATTCTTAAGATAAAAGACGCGAACACTGATTAGCTTTTCCAAAAGGTTGCGTCGAAAATATTTTGCAGAGATCTATTTTATTAAAAGATCATGGAAGTTGTGATAGGTCTAACTTCGTGTGTCCTTACCTTCAGCCAAGCTTGGTCTTCCTCATTCAGAAGGGAATGAGCTTCTCGTATTAACAGTCTGAAAATAATAGGATAAAGAATTCTCTGACATAGGCAAAGATGAATTCTTAACTGAACACCATAAAGCTTCAGACGGGCCTCATAAAGGTTTTTAAAATAGAACTTAAGAGCTCTACAGGACATAATACTCTTTCTAGTTCCTTTCCAACCATATCGATAAGTTTGGAATAACGAACGATATTGGTCAAGGCCGAGAAGGCAGCTCGTGTTTGGCTAGAAAACCAAGATGTAGAACATGTAGCCGTTTCGGATGAAAATCCGATGTTCTTGCTGAAGGCATGAATCTCACTGACTCTTTTAGCTGGTAAAGCATATCAGGAAAAGAGTCTTAAAGGTGAGATCTTTCAGGGAGGCTGATTGAAGTGGTTCGAACCTGTCTAACATAAGGAATCTTAGAACCACGTCTAAATTCCAACCAGGTGTAACCAAACGACGCTCCTTCGTGGTCTCAAAAGACTTAAGGAGGTCCTGTAGATCTTTATTGTTAAAAAGATCTAAGCCTCTGTGACGGAAGACTGATGCCAACATGCTTCTGTAACCCTTGAAAGTGGGAGCTGAAAGAGATCGCTCTTTTCTCAGATGTAAGAGGAAGTCAGCTATTTGAGTTACAGAGGTACTGGTCGAGGATACGGATACTGACTTGCACCAGTTTAGGAAGATTCCCCACTTCGATTGGTAGACTCTAAGGGTGGATGTTCTCCTTGCTCTAACAATCGCTCTGGTTGCCTCCTTCGAAAAACCTCTAGTTCTCGAGAGTCTTTCGATACTCTGAAGGCAGTGAGACGAAGAGCGTGGAGGCCTTGGAGTACCTTCTTACGCGTGGCAGACGTAGCAGGTCCACCCTTAGGGGAAGAGTTCTGGGAACGTCTACTAGCCATCGAAGTACCTCGGTAAGTTATTCTCTCGCGGGCCAGAGGGAAGCAACTAGTGTCAACTTTGTCCCAACGTGAGAGGAAACTTCTGCAGTACCTTGTTGACAAACTAGAACGGAGGGAATGCATATAGATCTAGATGAGACTAATCTAGTAGAAAGGCATCTAAAAGAACCACTGCTGGGTCTGTTGAGAGCCTCTTGGACATCGAGGTTGCGAAGAGATCTATGGTTGGATGGCCCCAGGTGACCCAAAGTCTCTTGCATACATCTCTGTGGAGGGTCCAATATGTTGGAATTATTGTCCCTTCCTACTGAGACAAACTGCTAAGACATTCAAGTTGCCTTGGAAGAAATTTGTTACTAGTGAAAAGTCTAGACCTGTTGAACAGGAGAGGAGGTCACTAGCGAACTCGCACCATGTCAGAGAGTAGGTCCCTCCTTGCTAGGAGATGAACATCAAAGCAGGGAGTTGTCCGTGTTGACCTCCATTACTTTGTCTTGAAGGAGAGACCTGAAGCTTTTTGTGGTCAGACTTACTGCCAGAAGCTTCTTGCAGTTAAAATGCATTGTCCTTTGACGCGAGTTCCATAATCCCGAGCATTCCCTACCGCCTAAGGTCGCACCCCAGCCTACGTCCGATGCGTCTGAGAAGAGAACGTGGTTGGGAGTCTGAACAGTCAGGGGAAGACCCTATAAAAGGTTGATAAAGTCCTTTCCTCAGGTTAGACCAGACTTATCTTCCGGAAACCGGGATCGAGACCGCTTCTAGCGTCTTGTCCTTTTCCAGTGAAGAGCTAGATGAAACCGAAGAGGACGGAGGTGTAGTCTTCCAAGTGACACCAAATGCACCACGGATGACAGTGTCCTAACCAGACTCATCCACAGCCTGACAGGGCCGTATTCCTTCGTCAGCATCTTCTGGATGGATAGCAGGGCTGGGGATTGATCTTCTTGTTCAGCCATGTCCTCATCAGAGGGTTCCTCATCCGAAACTGATGAGGAAACGGCAACGGAGGGGGCAACGTCTGACTCGCTGAATCCGGTCGCACTGGTGGATGCGTGACGGAGCCGGACACAAGATCATGGTACTGCTGCACAGTCTGTGAACTGTCAACCATGGGGAAGCGAGGAAGTACAGCGACAACCCGAAACTGTCTAGACTGTCTGGGTAGTACAGACAACCCCTTATCGGGTTGCTGAGGTTGCCGCACTGCGTCACAACAAGTCACCTCTGCTGGTTGTTGAACGTCTTCCCAGTGACACACTGAACGTCCACAACCACCTCCGCCGGTGGAGGAACCATCTCAACTGGCGGACGTGAGTAGGATACCTCAGTGTCTTGCAACAAAGCCCAAGGTCTATGGGAGCAGGTGTGGCAACAGACGGGGTTAGCGACTGAAGCGGAACCATTTACCCTCCCTGGAAGCATGTTATGCTTAAATAAAAGTCCATAGGAGGCTAAGCAGCTTAAGGCTCTCTCCAAATGACAGAGTCCTCAAGGGAATATCAGAAGGAGGGAGAACAGCACTTTCTCATCTACAGGAACCATATCCGAGAAAAGCTAGGTTCTCTCAGTGAGGGTTTCACTGGTGCAAAAGCAGCAGACCAGAAGGCAACGTTATGAAACTGCTTGACAGTCTGTGAACTGTCAAAAACTGAACTGTCAACCACAACAGGAGCGTGAGGACATACAGCACTGGTGTATAAGTAGCAGACCAGAAGGCAACGTCATGTAACTGTATGACAGTTTGTGAGTTGGCAACAACCAAAGTTGTGTGGGGAAGCCTCAACTCCTGACTGACTAGTTTGCTGCTGGCGAGTGGTGGTAACCACCGTGTGTTGCGGAGGCTGACACACCGTGTCAAAACACGGCAGCTTGTGGTAGCTCACGCACGGCAACGGAGTGCTCTGTGTGTGGGAGTCATCATACATCTGGCAGGGTTGACTGTGCATGGGTGGAGGAGCTCTCACAACAAGAGTGTGAGAGCAGGAAGCCATGCCGGGCACACAACCGTGGGAGGTGTAGGCCCACGGGTGCATCGTCAACCTTCTCCGCAGTCGGAGTGTGGGAGCTGGCAACAACAAAAGCAGAGTGCTGGTGCGTGGGAGGGACTGCGGTGGGTTGAGGAGCATGCGGTATGGTATGTGGAGCATGCTGTAAGGTATGCGGCTCATGCTGCATGGTATGCGGAGCATGCTGCATGGGCTGCGGAGAATGCCGCATAGTGCTGGAACCCGGCAGCTCTACAGAACCTTCCCACTGCTGATGCGGTAGCTCACGCATGTTAGCAGATGGTGCAGCAAGAACATGCGTCTGGCAGGGTGGACTGCGCATCGGTGGTGGAGCTCTCACAGGTGGAGGGTGGGAGCAGGCAGCCGCAGTATCTGCTGAGCGCACAACAGGTGCATTGTCAACCTTCCAGCATGATACTCCTGCATGAAGGAGCAAGCTGAGACTGTATAGTCTGCAGCATGGACCACTAGGGTCTATGAAAGACAACAACAAACGGAGCTACTGTCCGTTGTGACTGAGGGTCTAAAACAGCTGGTGCGGCAACAGACGGAGTTACTGCCTGTTGCGGTACCACTTTGCCTCTCTTGGGAGGTGTGCAGTTGTCGTACTGCAGCGAGTCCGAACTGACCCAGTGGCTACACCTAGGCCGTTGGACTTGCGCGGAAGGGACCGACTTGCACTTAAAAGCTGCAAGATTTGGTCCATGGTTTCTGCGAGAAACCTCTTCCGCAGACGAGGAATAAATGGGCTCTCTCGTCTTTGTGTGGGTGGGGTGATCACGTCGGCAACGTGTGTAGATACACCCGAAACCACGGAGGGAAACGTCTGTTCGTCGATCAAGGCCTGTGGAACCCATAAGTCCTTCGACATTACTTCTCCCCTGGGCTTGGGAGCTTGCAAGAGGTATCGGACTAGGTGAACAACTGGCACGAACAGACGAACCCTCGAACGCAACACTGTAACACTTTGCGCATATCACTTTATCACTTTTGATTTTCTGTTTGCACTTATTTCACTGAACTCGAAACTTTAAGTGGTTTGTACCTGAAACACGCAATCCTATCCTTCATTAAAAGGTAGTAATTGCGAAAACAGTATTACAATGTAACAGAAAAACATAATGAAAGATAAAGAATTCAGTGGCTGGAAAAGAGACTAAACACTAGATCAAATAAACTACGTTTAAAATCTCTCACCGCATAAAGCCTGGGAACAAGAATAAAACTCTAGAAACTTTTTACCTTCTTCCCCTATAGCGACTAGGGAGAAGAGCAAAAAACGAGAACAACGTTACCCGCTTGAACGAAACGTTTATCCTCCTCTCTCTCCCTCCGTCTCTATCTCTCTCTCTCTCTCTCTTGACTTAGAACCTGAGAGATGAGCCCAATTATATATATCGTTAAAACATATTATTTGTTAAAGGAAAAAAACTGAAAGGTTTCCCAAATAAAAAGTTCCTTTATTAGAATTAAAACCATTTAAGCTAAGAAAGAATGAACGAAACGCTAGAATCGGTTTACTCTTACTGCAACGTGAAACCGTGAAATACTCTCTCTCTATCGTAACGATAGAGCGCAAGTTGAACGTTCTGAACGTCAACAACTGCGGAGACTAAACAAAACGTTAGTTCAACTTTGAAAACAGTACGAGACTATCAAAGAAATTCTTTCAAAAACATTAAAATTAAAATAGCATAAATTCTTAACAGGAAAAACGATATGACGGGCTCAATGTTAATTAACTTCGGTTCCAAGTAAGGACCGCCTACTATTAGGAAAGGTCGCATATAAACAAACATAAAAATTAATTTTTTATAAGTTTATAATAAATGGAAGTTAATCGAAGAGGCCTATAAATGGCGGAGAGATATAAAATAAATCTATAACTTTGTTAAGCAAAATTACCAAAAACCTAAACACACTTCCGTCTAAGGGAAGGGTGGGTCATAAAAAGTGAAAGAGAGTCTACTCTCTTCGACACCAACACTTCCGTCTGAGGGAAGGGTCGGCCATTAAAAAGTGAAAGAGAGTCCATACTCTCTTCGTCACCATAATTAAATCAAATTAATTCCAAAAGCTTGCTAAGCTAATGATAAAGCTTCCTGAATAGCGAAGGCTAAACTCTAGAGCAAATACATCACCAAATCGTGAACAATAACTCCAGAATCAACAGCGTATCCAAGTAGGTCTAGCCGGTGGCACGACAGAGGAAAAATTGAGTTCTTGTTGACAAGAAGTACTTGAGTACCTGCTCACAGATGGCGCTGTTGTGTACACCCCCACCTGTATAGCGATCGCTGGCGTATCCCGACCGTAGATTTCTGTCGGGCAACAGAGTTGACAGCTACATGATCATCGGGTAAGATTAATATTGAAAAAACTCCAGGTTCAACAGCGAGTAAAAGTACGTCTTGTCGACACGTCGACAGAGAAGAAATTGAAGGTTTTGTTTACATCCGAGAGTGGTATCTGGCCGACAGTTGGCGCTGGTGGGCACACCCGCAACCTGCATAGCGATCGCTCGCGAGTTTTTTATGTATGTGTCTGTCGAGCAACAGAGTTGCAGCTATTATATATTCACCGGCTAAGTTAAATATTTAAAAGTGGTATATTGAAGCAACCAACATACTACCACACGCAATTGCAAGACAAACACCCCGCCCGGATGCAGTTATCATCTGCAGACTGCGACTGGGATAGCTATGCAGCTGGCAAATTATCTTAGATAATGGCGAAGACCCTGCAGCACAGCAGAGAACAATAAGACCGTGCAAGTACTGTAATCAAGACACAGAAGACCCTTTACAGAACTATCTACAGCAATGTCAGGAAACAAGCCTAGTTTGGCAGGATCTTAATCCCAACAATCCTGCAACTGCAACAGCAATTGTCAAACACATAATCGACAATAATAATACCCTCTCAGCCTTTCTCCACAGCTACCTTCCACCGAGATAACATTGTAACAACGCCAATTGGCAATTGAAAAGAATCCTCTTATCCCCCCTTCACCTTCTATGTTGGGAGCAGAACGATTGTTGGCGGCTGAGGGCAACAACTTGTACTCTTTATAAGGAGACAGTTTTGCCTTCCTGTCCTTTCTTCAACGTTGAAGATGGGAACGGAGCCGTCGGCGGTTTTTTTGGTATCCAGCATCTTTTTCACCTTCAATCTCTCTCTTCCCAGGTCAGGCATCCCTCTCAACCACCTTTGATAAACGTCTCAATAAATCAAATCATAAGTAACTTTTTATTTTTACTTTTTTTTTTCAAGATTTACAGGTACAGGAATTTTTTATTCCATCCTTTCTCTACTACTCAAGCTGCTTCAACTCCCTCCTTTCAGCTCTCTCTCACTCAGCTGAAATCCCACACTATCCCTCCACCTCACAACTTGAGCTTAAACCACTATGAAGTACATTTTTACTTCACCTATATCAATATCTCCAACTACAGTAAAACTTTTCAACTCCTTCCCGAGCTCTCCTACTTATCGGGACTTACTACTATAATTCTTTTTCTCTAAGACTGGAGCCAGTGGGCTCTTGAGAAGGTATCCCCTTCCCAGTCACCTACTTCCTTCTCAAACAACCCATCATAACCCAAAACCTATCCCAATATCCTATAATAAATGTTGCAGAATACCCCCCATCCCAACTACCTATCACAATAAATCCTACCAAAACATCTACGGGCTGCAAGATTGCAAGAGTACATGTCTGGCCAAAAGGGCCAGGCAATCTTCAACAACAACAAAGGCTGGGAAGCACTCATGGTCACAAGAATTGAAAAGAAAAGGCACAGCGTGGACACCGGTCAAGCAGACGTCCGTTCGACACAGCAAGCAAGAGTGAAGTGGAGATTGAGCCACCTGCTCCTAGACGCCTACCCAGCGTACTTGGGAACAGAGAGAAACCATACAATGTTGCCAGACTCAGAGGATTTCTTTCATTTTTGTCGTACCAAAAATGACAAATTCGGAGATTTGTATTTTTCCTTAGCTATTTACATGGGGTTTTACTTTCGGCGTAGCTGAAATGACGAACCATTAGAATTTTAACGAGGGTTAATTACACCCGCGCTAGTTAGCAAGGGGGTAGGGGAGTGGTAGCTAGCTACCCCTCCCCCCCCCTCATACACCGGTGAACTGCTTCACTTCACTTAGAGGTAGGACTTCCCTTGGGGGACAGGGCTGGCGGGCAAATATGTGTAAATAGCTAAGGTTTGTATGGTTAGGAAAAATACAAATTATCAACGAATTTATCATTTGTTCCGTAACCGAAATACAAACAACGCGATTTACATTGGGTGACTTACCCCTTCGAGAAAAAGAGTCCCTGCACCTCAAAAGTTCCTTGCTCCGCAAGGAACGTGCAGCCTACATAAGCTTGTGTGTGGAGGGTTGAAGTGTGACTCGTCTTAGGAAGTTGACCTGAAGTCCTTTAGAAGGAATTCTAGGCTAGGACGTTCCCAATACCACCTCGTCAGGGTATAGGGGACGCGACAGTATTATCTTAATACTAGGAACACAAGGAAGCAGAGTTTACCTGCAGAGGTTTGAGGTAAGCTATGCAGAGAACCCAGGATGCTGCTTTCCCCAAGAGAGGGGGAGGATGAAGAAAGAAGTAAGGGCCAGACATACTCTTTCATTCATGCAATCTGAAACCGGGTAACAATGCCCTCAACCTTCTGCTACCTGTCCATTAAGGAGCCTGAGGTTAGACCAGCTGTTGTGTAGCCACCACAGGGCCGATCGAGAATGTATCAAGGCTCCTGTGGGTCACGTCCTGCAGGTAGTGGGCTGTGAAGGTTGTTTGACGCTTCCAGACCCCAGCTTGTAGCACCTGCGTCACCGATTAGTTTCTCTTAAAAGCCAGAGACGTAGCGATGCCTCTGACATCGTGTGCTCTGGGACGACATGACGGAGGAGGCTCTGGATTCAAGGCGTGGTGGATGACCCTTCGAATCCAAGCAGAGATAGTGTTCTTGGTGACCTTCCTCTTCGTCCTTCCCGTGCTCACAAACAGGGCTTGCACCGAAGGACGGACTGCAGCCGTTCTCTTCAGATAACGCCTCAGACTTCTCACTGGGCATAGTAACAGACGGTCTGGGTCATTTGTTACAGAACGGAGACTCGAAACCTGGAAAGAGTCGAACCGTGGGTCCGGCACTCCCGGGTTCTGAGTCTTGGCTACAAACTCAGGGACGAACCCGAACGTTACCTCCCTCCATCCCCTTGAATGGGTGACGTCGTATGAGAGACCATGAAGTTCACTGACTCGTTTGACTGAAGCCAAAGCGAGCAGGAACGCCGTCTTCCAAGTCAGGTGTCGATCAGAGGCCTGGCGTAATGGTTCGAATGGAGGTTTCTTAAGAGCCCTGAGGATGCGAACCACGTTCTATGGAGGAGGTCTCACTTCCTACTGAGGGCAGGTAAGTTCGTAGCTTCGTATGAGTAAAGAAAGTTCCAGCGAGGAAGAAATGTCTATTCCTTTCAGCCTTAAGGCTAAGCTTAAGGCTGAGCAATAGCGTTTCACCGCCAAGACTGAAAGGCGCATTTCCTCCCGCAAATACGCGAGAAACTCCGCTATTGCTGGAATAGTGGCATCGAGGGGAGAGATACCCCTCCCACAACACCAACCACAGAAGACTCTCCACTTCGCCTGGTAGACCCCTGCAGATGACTTTCGCAGGTGTCGAGACATCCTCTCCGCAACTTGTTGCGAAAAGCCTCTCTCATTGAGGAGATGCTGGATAGTCTCCAGGCGTGAAGCCGAAGCGAGGCTACGGCCTTGTGGTAGATGTTGCAGTGTGGTTGCTTGAGTGGCTCGTGTCGTCGGGGGAGTTCTCGCGGGAGTTCCGACAGGAGCTGCAGAAGGTCCGGGAACCACTCTGCATGATGCCAAAGTGGAGCTATTAAGGTCATTGATAGATTGACAGATAGTCTGGTCTTGTTGAGCACCCTTCTCATCAGACCGAACGGTGGAAAGGCGTAGATGTCGATGTTGTCCCAACGTTGTTGGAAGGCATCTTGCCAGAGTGCCTTGGGGTCCGGGACTGGGGAGCAGTACAGCGGCAGCTTGAAGTTCAAAGCTGTCGCGAACAGGTCCACTGTTGGGGAACCCCAAAAAGTCAGGACTTTGTTGGCTACTTGAGGATCCAAAGACCACTCGGTACTCACTATCTGCGATGCCCTGCTCAGACTGTCGGCGAGCACATTCCTTTTGCCAGGAATGAAGCGAGCTGATAGTGGAATCGAGTGGACTTAGGTCCACCTCAGTATCTCTACTGCAAGATGGGATAGCTGTTGTGAAAAGGTACCTCCCTGCTTGTTGATATAAGCCACTACTGTGGTGTTGTCGCTCATCACCACCACGGAGTGGCCTGCCAGGACCTCTTGGAACTGTTGAAGGGCCAGATAGATGGCCTTCATTTCTAGCAGGTTGATGTGGAGGCACCTTTCTGATTCTGACCATAGGCTTGAGATCCTCTGGTTCAGAACGTGGGCCGCCCACCCTTCTTTTGACGCGTCCGAAAACAGTGTCAAATCCGGGGGGAGGACGAGAAGATCCACTCCCTTTCGAAGGTTTACGTCTGTCAGCCACCACTGCAGGTCCGTCGGTTCCGCGGGTCCCATAGGGACCAGAGTGTCCGGAGAATCGTTGACTTGGTTCCACCGGGACTTGAGCCGCCATTGTAGGGATCTCATCCTGAGGCGGCCGTTCGGAACTAGACGGGCCAGGGAGGCTAAGTGACCTAGGAGACTTAACCAAGATAGGGCTAGAAGGACTTCTCGTCCGAGGAAAGGTCTTGCGACCCTCCTCAGCCTTGCTATCCTGTCGTCTGATGTAAAGGCTTTGTGGAGATTGGTGTCTAAAATGACAAATTCGGAGATAATTTGTATTTTTCCTAACCATACAAACCTTAGCTATTTACGTTGGGTTTACTTTCGGCGTAGCTGAAATTGATGAGCCATTAGATTTTAACGAGGGTTTACTACCCCGCACTAGTTAGCAGGGGTAGGGGGAGGGGTAGCTTGCTACCCCTCCCTCCCTCACACACCGGTGAAATATCTCACTTCACTTAGAGGTAGGACTTGACTTGGGGGACAGGGCTGGCGGGCAAATATGTGTAAATAGCTAAGGTTTGTATGGTTAGGAAAAATACAAATATCTCCAAATTTGTCATTTGTTCCATAACCGAAATACAAACCACGCTATTTACATTGGGTGACTTACCCCTTAGGAAGGGTGGAAAGTCCCCAGCCATACTGGCTTTGGCTTACCCGGGGACTCAGAATCCGAGTGAGTCGCACTCGAGAAAAGGAGTCCCTGCACCTCACAAGTTCCTTGCTCCGCAAGGAAACGTGTGGCCTACATAAGCTTGTGTGTGAAGGAAGAAAGTGTGACCCGTCCTAGGCAGTTGACCTGGAGTTCCAGAAGGAACTCTGGGTTAGGACGTTCCCAATACCACCTCGTCAGGGTATGGGGGACGCGACAGTATTGACTCAATACTCGGAACACAAGGAAGCATGGTTTACCTGCAGAGGTTTGAGGTCAGCTATGCAGAGACCAGGATGCTGCTTCCCCAGTAGAGGGGATGATGAAGAAAGAAGTAAGGGCCAGACATACTTCTTTTGTTCATGCAGTCTAAAACCTGATAACAATGCCCTCAATCTTTTGCTACCCGTCCAAAAAGGAGCCTGAGGTTAGACCAGCTGTTTTGTAGCCACCACAGAGTGATAGAAACGTATCGATACTCCTGTGGGTCACGTCCTGCAGGAAGCGGGCTGCGAAGGTCATTAGACGCTTCCAGACTCCAGCTTGTAGCACCTGCGTCATAGAGTAGTTCTACTCGAAGGCGAGGGAGGTTGCGATGTATCCGACATGTTGTAGGGCGACGTGACGGGGGAGGGTCTGGATTCAAGTCGAGATGAATGCCCTTGAGTCCGAGTTAAAGAGGTATACTGGCGACTCTCCCCTGTGTCCTCCCTGTGCTCCCAAACCGGCTTGCACGTGAGGACAAACTGCAGCTGTTCTTAAAGATAACCCCTCGATTCCTTTACTGGCAAGGAGGAGAAGGTCTGGGTCATCTGATACAGAACGGAGACTCGAAATCTTGAAGGAGTCGAACCGAAGGTCCGGGACTCCAAGATTCAAGAGTCTAGAAAACAACTCAGGAGCGAACCTGAATGTTGCCTTCCCCTATTCTCTTGAAAGGGCGGAGTCGTACGAGACCATGAAGATTGCTTACACACTGGCGAGGCCAGAGTGAGCAGGAGCACCGTCCCCCAAGATGGAATACGATCAGAGGCCTGACGTAATGATTCTTGAGAAGATCTCTTAAGGGACTAAAGAGTCCGAACCATGCTCCATGGAGGAGGTCTCACTCAGACTGGGGGCAGGGACGTTCGTAGCTTCGCATGGGCGAAGAAAGGTCCAGCGGGAAGGAAAAAGTCTATTCTTTTCTGGCTGAAGGCCAGGGAAAGGCTGAGCGATAGGCTTCACTGCCAAGAGCGGAAAAGAGTTTCCTCCCGCCGAAAAGCAATAACTCCGATATTGCTGGAGAAGAGGCCTCAAGGGAAGAGGTATCTCTCCCACGACACCAACCACAGAAGACTCTCCATTTCGCCTGGTAGACCCCTGCGGATGACTATCGCAGGTGACGCGACCTCCGCTCCGCGACTGTAGTGGGTTGTCTCTTCTTGAGGAGGCTGCGCAGTGTCTCCAGGCGTGAAGCCGAAGCGATGCAATGGCTTGTGAAAGATGTTGTAGTGTGGTTGTTTGAGTAGCCTGTGTCGTGGAAGAAGCTCTCCCGGGAGTTTCGTCAGGGGATGCAGTGTCCGGAAACCGTTCTGCGTATAGTCACAGCGGCGCTCTCAGGGCCATCGAAAGGTTGACAGACAACCTGGTCTTGTTGAGACCCCTTCTCAACAGAAAACAATGGTGGGAAGACGCAGGCGTCGATGTTGTCCTACCGTCACCGGAAAGCATCTTGCCAAAGAGTCTTGGGGTCTGAGACTGGGGAGAAGAACAGCGGAAGCTTGAAGTTCCAGGCTGTCGTGATCAGGTCCACCAGGCCAGGACTTGCTGGTTACTATAGGGCAAAGACCCCCAGGTACTCTCTATCTGTGAGGCTCTGCTCAAATAGTTGGAGAGAACATTCCTCTGCCCAAAATGAGTGAGCCGATAGTGGTATTGAGAGGACCTCGGATCATCTCAATATCTCTACTGCAAGATGCGAAAGTATGAAAATGCGCCTCCCTGCTGGTTGGAATACGCCAGTACCATGAAGTCGTCGCGCACGGAGCGACTCGGCAGGATCTGTAGGATCTGTAGCGGGGCCAGACGACGGCGTCTAAGCCTGCCTGAATGATGAGGAGGTACCCTTCAGGTCCTGACCATAGGCCTAAACCGGAACATGGCCCCCCCTTTTCTTTGACGAGTCCGAGAACAGCATCAAATGTGGGGAAAGGTCAAGAATATCCACTACCATGGCAAGAGGTTCCATAGGTCAACACCCATTGCCAGTCTAAACGTTCCGCTGGTCCCATAGGGACCAGAAAGTCCGGTTAATCGTTGCTTGGATACCACCGGAACTTGGGCCGCCTCACAGGGAACTCATCCTGAGGCGACCGTTCGGAACTAGACGGGTCAATGAGGAAAAGAAACCCAGGAAACGTTACAAGATAGGGCTGAAAGCTCTCCTTGACTGAGAACAGGTACTGCGACTCTCCTCAGCCTTGCCACAGTCAACTGAAAGAAAGGCTCGGAGAAGGAGTCACAATCATGGCTAGATACTCCAGATGTTGAGGCAGAAGTAGAGAAGGCTCCTAGCAAATTACCATGATCCCTCACTCTTGGTAAAGTCCCGGAAGCTTGTCCCGGTGTTGAAGAAGGTCGAACACGAGTCTACCGGAGTTGACCAGACCTCCAAAAAGCGAAGAGGCGGAAGCCTGCTCCTGAGCAGCCATGAGGAAAGCAGGGAGAGTTCTCTGGTGAAAAACCTGCGATGCCGCGGTGGGATCGCCACACCGCATCTTCAGCAGGAACACCTGTAGTCTAGGCTGAATTCCAAGAGCTTCCTGGAAGATGGATGGAATGGAACCTGGAAGTACCCGTCCTTCTGATCCAGGGCCTAAAGAGTCCTGCAGTCTCGTTACCAGTCTGATCGACTCTGCTGTTCCACGCTGGACGAAGTTTGTTAGACAAACTTGATCAGAGCTGAGAGGTCGACGACGGAACTCCCGTCTCAGATGCTTTCCCACAAGAAAGGATCGACTGAAGAAGCCGGGGAAGAAGCCGTCGACGACCCTATGGAGGACCTTTTCCTAAGGCATGGATCCTTCTGCCCAACGGGCAAACCTCTTGCCGACCCCATGGCATAGAGGCTCAGTGACACTGGATTCGCTGACAGTGAAGGAGAGATGGTAAGAGCGAGGCACGATATCCTTGGCTGATCACGGAGATCGTGCAGGAATCGACATCGCGAGGCTGTTATGCGGACGAGTAACCTTAGGCATCCCCCCAGCGTGAGACCTGCAAGGGGGATTGCCAATCCTAGAGTTTGTGAACTCTGCCGCTCCCTCTAGGATTATGCCTCCCCGGGAGAGCCTCCCGTGCTACCTGTCCCTGACAGGAGGGGACTGCTATTGTACACCTTGTCTTAGCTGCCGTAGCTGGTTCCGATAACTTAGGCTGACGAGGCTGAATGAAGAGGCGTCAGAGGCCTGCAGGGTCTGGAAGTAAGCGCCTTGGAGGAGTGAAAACGGAATTCGACTTCCTCCGCACAACAACTGTCCATTTCTCTGTCCTTGGGCTCAAAACAAGCTCTTCCCAAGGATGGAAGAGTGTCTGAGCTTCTCGACATTCACGGATGAGACACCCGAGAGGAAGCCCTCGGACACTGCGTCTAGATGCTCCAACATCGAGGTTGCCCGCAAGTTCGAAACTTGGCGACGGAACGCAAAGGTGCTTGAGCCCGAGAGGAGGAAAGTACCCATGATCTTCATGGGGCTTCCTAGTACAAAACCTCGGGTCACAACCGAGGAGGGAAAGGCCTGGTAAGCCCCTTCCACGAGATGGTGAAGAGGAAGGGCAAAACCAGTCACCCCTTGCCCGACAGAGAAATCTCAAAAGGAAAACTCCCTGGCAAGACCCTTCCAGGGAATGACCAAGATAAAAGACTAACCCAGGTTCTGGAAAGAAGAATGTTACTCAGACCTCCCTGAAGATTCTTCCTGCTCTAGCACGAGCCATGCTCTGCGTTTACGGGGTGAAGACCGTGTTCTGGAAATACGCGCTCCAGAAGACTCGCCAGGCTGGCCGTGTTGCGAAACCCCGACGGGAATCTCGGTCGCAATCGCCCTAGCGCTCGCGCGATGGTAAATCAATGGTTCGCGCGTGGGCGACCGTGGAAGCGCCCGTGCGCGGGCACGCAGGACCGCAGACGAAAGTGCGCGAGGGAGCGCAGAAGGAGGGCGGGCGTGGATGGAAGGGCGAGAGCTGGCGTTGATGACACGTAGGCAAGCGATGGCTTACTGCAGGAATTGAGCTGGCGCTCGCGCGATGGAACACCGTTGGTTCGCGCGCAGGCGAACATTGGTGCGCATGTGCGCGGGCACGTGGGCGTGCGGTCGCGCGGGCCTCTGGGCGTGCGGTCGCGTAGGCACGTGGGCGTGCGGCCGAGCGCAGGCGGTCGGGAGACCGATGGCGCGTAGGCACGTGGGCGTGTGGCCGAGCGCAGGCGGTCGGGAGACCGATGGCGCGTAGGCGGGCGATGGCGCGTTGACGAGCGATGGCGCGTCTTGGCGAGCGATGGCCCGTAGGCGAGTGAAGGCGCGTTGGCAAGCGATGGAACGTTGGCGATCGGTGGTGCGTTAACAAAACGCTAGCGCGCAGGCGAAGAATCGAGCGGGCGCGTAGGAGCTCGCTGACGCGCAAGAAACTAGGGATGATTGACGGCGAGCGCTGATGCGAGCTGTCAATCAGGCGATCCTGGACGTTCAAGAAAAACCGTTGGCGCCCATTGGTGCATGGCAGGAAAGGGTGCGCAGATGTGCGCTGGTGATTTGAAGAAAGCTGGCGCACAGAAGGACAGAAGTAAAGGTGAGCGCTGGCGAGCAGGAGGAAGATCTACAGCAAGACTCAGCTACCAGAGATCGTGGTCCACAGCAGGCGAGCGCTAGATCGCTACTGATGGTGTCCAGGGAACCTGTAATGCGTGGAAGATTGATAGCGACCAGGCGATCAATGGCGCGTTGGTGAACGCCGGTGCGTAGGCAAGCGATGGCGCATTGGCGCATGGTGGTGCTTGCGCGCAGGCGAAAGATCACGCGGGCGGTCAGGAGATCGCCGATGTTCACGGGATCGCCGACGCGCTGGGGATCGTTGACGCGCAGGAGATCGCTGACGAGCAGGCGAACGTTGACGCGTCTGTGGTCGCTGGCGAGCTGGTGATCGCTGGCGAGCAGAAGGGCGACGCGTGGAATCCTGTGCGTACAGTAGCTTTAGAAGCACGCGTAGGCGACCGCGAGCGTTGCTGCGCTGGAACAGGCTGACGAGCCGGATCGCGAGGGCAAGGAGAGAAGAGTCCTTGTCCAAGACCTGAACCGAAGTTCCAGGTCGCGCGGGCGAACGTGGGAGCACAGGGCGCGTATCAGGAACTGGGAGCGCAGGGTGGCCTCTGACGGGCAGATCTAGAGTGCTCAGGAGACCGATGGCGCGCAGGGCGCACAACAGGAACAGCAAGATGTTCGGAGTCCTCAGGAGAGCGCTGGCGAGCAGTGGGACGATGATCATCAGGAGACCGCTGACGAACAGGAGAGCGCCGACGAACAGGAGAGCGCTAGCGAACAGGAGAGCGCTAGCGATCAGGAGAACGCTGACGAGCAAGAGAGTGCCTGTGCGCTAACACTGCAGAAGGGCACGCAGGGGAAACCTGACATGCAAGGGAAGCACCCACACCGTGGGAGGCAACCCTTTGCCCCGAAGGGACCGTTGCCCGTCGGATGACGAGGTCAGACTGCTGTCCAACTGCACCAGGGGCGGAAGGTCAGGAAGGTGATGGAGATCGATCCCCGGAGAGATCTAAGTAGGTAGGAGCTGCAGGCTGCATACGGAGAAGATTAAAAAAGGCGCCTCTTAGCACCCTTATAGGGAGATGGGAGGCCCTTACGACGAAGCGGATGGTGAGCCTTACGGCGAAGGCGGCCAACCAACAGCAGAAGAGTCCTCCGAAGAGGAGACTCTATGAGTGTACTCCCTCGCGAACGAAAGAGAAACACTTCGTAGAAGAGACGGGTCAGCCAGTGACCTAAAAAGAGCAATACTCCAAAGAGGGGCTCCTGCAGTTGCCCAGCCCCTTGAGCGTAACTGCAGGTGCGACCGCTCAGCACCAAGAGCATAGTCGCACAAAAAAAAAAAAAAAAAAAAAAAAGGCAAGAGAAGAACCCCCCAAAGGGAAAAAGCTCAAGCCTGGACAGGAAAACTTCCCTCGAAAGGAAAGTTACCCACCCAAGGAGGCAAGCCTCCTGAGTGTTCTAAAATGAACTGGAGAGCTGTCAGTCGTCACGGGAGTACTTCCAGGAAAAGGAGACACGCCCCTGACGAAGATCTATAGGGGAGGCAGCAACAGCAGATTCCCCAGGCTTCAACAAGACAGCTCACTCTGTTGTCACATTACAGAAACGAAGTACATCGTTAACTGTGAAAAATAAAAACAAAAATCATTAGTTACTTTCATTCCCCCGGGAAGACTCCGAAGAGGAATCCCGAGGGAAAAGAACACAAGAATTACACAACAGGCACGTGCCTTCACAACCACTTACACTCACAGAAGGAGAGCTGTACCAAACACAGAATTATAACAATTATAATTATGTAACTGTAATTATGTAATTTAAAAATGAATGAACACTAAATGAAGAACGAAAACCCCGAAAGGAATCGTTCTACAAAAGCTGAAAAACTAACAAATACAATTAGATTCATAAACTAATTGAGACAACGTACGGCGTAGCAACCCCACCCACCCGGGAAGGAAGCTACTCAGACGTAGTAAAGGTAAAACATAGTAAAGGGTGAACAAACTCCAAAGAGAGAGAAAGACCGTAGTCAAACTTGATCACGACCCATAAAATTACACAGTGGTGGCCTAACTGCCGAGGGCTCCACGGAGATATCGTACACTACACACACAAGCACGAACTCTGAAAATTAAACTTACTGATTTCTATACTCAAATATATACATAAACACGAAAAATTTTTTACATATATATTGAGTAAAAGAAAAGTAAGTGATTAAGTAAAGACAAAACAAAAAATGGCTGCCAAGCGAGGACGAAGACAGGCACGTCTGTCCATCGTCCGAGCCAAAAGTGAAGCGAGACATTTCACCGGTGTGTGAGGGAGGGAGGGGTAGCAAGCTACCCCTCCCCCTACCCCTGCTAACTAGCGCGGGGTAGTAAACCCTCGTTAAAATCTAATGGCTCATCAATTTCAGCTACGCCGAAAGTAAACCAAATGTAAATAGCGTGGTTTGTATTTCGGTTACGGAACAAATCATGCCTAGATATACCAGTCATTGAGTTGGAATCAGAGAAGACTTCTCGAGGTTTACCATGATCACTAGATCTTGGCAAAGTCCCAGAAGCTTGTCTCGGTGTCAAAGAAGGGTCGACTCCGAGTCTGCCAGGATCAGCCAGTCATCCAGATAGCGGAGGAGACGGATGCCGATCCTGTGTGCCCACGAAGAAATCAGGCTGAACACACTGGTGAACACCTGAGGTGCTGTGGAGAGACCGAAACACAGCACCTTGAACTGGTACTCCTTGTTGTCTAGGCTGAATCTCAAGTACTTCCTTGAAGACGGATGGATTGGGATCTGGAAGTACGCGTCCTTCAGATCCAGTGTGCACATGAAGTCTTGAGGTCTCACTGCAAGTCTGACCGTGTCCGCTGTCTCCATGCTGAACGGAGTTTGCTTGACAAACTTGTTCAGAGCTGAGAGGTCGATGAAAGGTCTCCAACCTCCAAACGCCTTCTTTACAAGAAAGAGTCGACTGAAGAAGCCTGGGGACCCGTCGAGGACCTCCTGGAGAGTATCCTTCAAGAGCATGGTCTCGACTTCTGACCGAAGGGCTAGCCCCTTTACCGATCCCATGGCATAGGAGCTCAACGACACTGGATTCGCTGTCAGGGGAGGAAGAGATGTTATGAACGGGATGCGATATCCTTGGCTGATCACAGAGATCGTCCAGGAATCGGCCCCGAGTTGCTGCCACCTGATTGCGCAACTTTGTAGGCATCCCCCCACTGGTGGACGTGCAGGGGGATTGCCAATCCTAGCGTTTACGGCCTCGGCCGCTCCCCCTAGGATTCTTACCTCCACTGGAGGACTTTCCGCCTTTCTTGTCCTTGACAGGAAAGGGCTGCTGCTTAGACACCTTTGCCTTTGCTG
Source organism: Palaemon carinicauda (assembly GCF_036898095.1). Lineage (NCBI taxonomy): Eukaryota > Metazoa > Arthropoda > Malacostraca > Decapoda > Palaemonidae > Palaemon > Palaemon carinicauda. Next base: position 100,902,449 of record NC_090749.1, read on the forward strand.
CTGGAGCCTATCTCGATGTCTTAGACTGACAAGGCTACTGAAGTTTTTGAGGAGCTGGAGGTTTGTAGGGCCGAGATGTAAGGGCCCCTTGGAGGAGCGAATCTTGATTCGACTTCCTCCACCTCTCGGCTGACCGTTCCACATCCTTGGGCTCGAACAAACTCTCTCCAAGGATGGAGGAGTGTCTGAGCTTGCTGACATCCACGGCTGGGACTTTCGAGTGGAACCTCTCGGTCACGGCATCCCGACGTTTTAGGATCGAGTTTGCCCACAAGTTCGAAACTTGGTGAGCTAAAAACTCGAAGGAGCGCGTGTCCGAGAGGAGGAAAGTCTCAAGGGCCTTCCTGGTGCTCTCCTTAGACAAGTCCTCGGATCGCAACAGGATGCCCAGAGACCCCAGCCAGATGTCCAGCCACGAAGTGGCCTGCATGGCACACTTCCCAACCTTCTCCTGGCTTAGGATCTCCGTAGCCAAGAATGTCACCTGCCGGGCGGAGAGTTTCTCGAGAGAAATCCCCCTAGAGCGTTCTTCCACAGAGTGGTGGAGGGGAAGAGCTAGACAAGACTCCCCCATGATCTCGAAGTACCTCCTCTGCTGTACACGAGGAGGTGGGAGGAGTTTGTTCCCGGCAGAGGAACGGCTGGAGGCGGTGAGTTCGGCGAACTGGCCCTCAACCTTGTCTCTGGCACTCTTCACTCCCTGGGACCAGGGCAGACCCACGCTGGCCTTTGGGAGCCTCTGGGTACCGTAGACTTGGTCCAGGACCGTATCCTTGCCTTCGCGAGGGATGGTCCTTGAATCTGGTGAGTTGCCTCATTCCTCATTAGACTCAGGACCTGCCAGAAGGCATGTTCCGACTCGTGCTGTTCTCCTCCTTGTGGACTGGCAGCAAGGTCTCCTGTCCCCAGTAACTCTACTTGGGGAGATACGTGGACGTTCTCCTGGGGTCTCAGTAGCTCCGGTCGAATCCGGGTAGAAGACTTGGGAACAGTCTTCAAGTACTTAGGCTCCCTTCTGGGAGGGATACAGGACTCAAGCAAAGAAGTCTGGGGGCTCCTCTCCACGCGAGACGGTTCTCTTCCTCGAGGTGGGGTTTCTCCCATTGGTGCCATGGGAGACCGCCTCACCTCGCTGGATTCTCCTGAGGATGGAAAGGCTTCATCCACAGGGAAAGGGGAAAGCGTCTGGGAAGGGGAAAGCGTCTGCGAGGGGGAAGGGGCCTTCCCGACGGACTTCTTGGGAGCCAACTTAACCCTGAGAGAAGTAACCACGAAGTCCACTCCTCTCCTCTTCAGCGGGGACGCGGGTGCCGTTGATTTCAGTCCCAGATCAGAGAGGGCCGGCTTCATCGCCTGCACGACCGCTTTGATCAGGGACCCGAACCAAGGCTGGCGGCTGACCGACGCAGTGTCAGCAACACCCGCTGGAGGGAAAGGGATCGACTGATCCTTAGGAGTGGATACTATAGGGCCTGCCTGAAAGGAAGAATGTTGCGTGGACCTCTCCGAAGATTCTTCCTGCTCCTGGCCGTGCGCAGCTCTGCGCTTGCGTGGTGGAGATCGCGACGAGGATCTGGAAGCACGCGTCCCCGAAGACTCGCACGGTTGGGCGCGCTGCGAAACCCGGCGGGAATCGCTGGCGCTCGCGCTATAGTTGAATCGCTGGTTCGCGCGCGGAGCAGTGTTGCCAACCGTAGGGACATTCAACTAATTTTTCTTGCCGTAGGGACGTAGGGACGCCCTTGCAAAATATCTGAAAACGTAGGGACTTTTAAACATTTTTATGAAAATATATATTTGCGTCTAACTGCCCTTTACCTTCAGTGCTACACCACTATAAAATCCATATGATAAACTACAGTACCATACCCACTTTCTTTTAAAATCTCATTTTCCGATAATGCAAACGTTCAGAATGAACGTGTCTTGCACATGTAAATAATAACCGTTACTGGGTGGTATGTAGTCACAGCTCAAAAAGGCAGGCAGAGCTAGCAGAATTGCAGGAATATCATGCTGCTGAAAGACTCAGAATGCTAAGACTTGCTGATACAAGATGACTTGCAATGCAGCACTGCATTGAACGAATACTAAATCAGTGGGAAGTTGTAAAGCTCTTATTCTTTTAGGCCCAGATAGAAGATAAGGTTATTTCAGCAGAACTTATAATGAAAGAATTTAACAATCCATATATAAAAGCTTACCTGACATTTTTCAAATATGTGCTTGGATATTTTAATAAACTAAATGCTCTTTTTCAAAGTAAAAACAATTTTGATTGGTGTCTCACAAGATTAGAGCATAAGAAGGTAAAGACTTATTTGTAAGAACTTTATCAAACCCCCAATATCTATTCGATTTGTCCAGAATTGATCGCAATAATGAAGCACAGCTTATTCCGCTTAGTCAACTAGAGTTAGGATACGAATGTGAGGCACTGCTAGCTACTACTAAGAATTTGGAAGATTACAACCATTTCAGACAAAGGTGCCTTTCCTTTTATCAAACAGCATTCACGGAACTTGTAAAACAGTTACCTCTCTTTGATCCTCTGTACTCAGAAATGAAATTTGCAATCTCCAAGGTAGCATTAGATATCGAGGTCAGGAAAAAATTGCCAAATTTGGAGACTTTAGCCAAAAAGTATGAGCATCTTGTAGGCTCTGTTAATGAAATTCAAAAAGAGTGGAATGATTTTCCTATATATTTCAATTCAGATGAGTGTGAAATGCTAAAAAAGAAAAACAATGAAGAATTTTGGGTGCATCTCTCTCAATTAAAGAATTATTCAGATGAATTTGTTTTCAAGACTTGTTTTAACATTGCCTTACTCGAATGCTGAAACAGAACAAATATGTTTGATAATGGGTGATGCTAAAACAAAAAAGAGAAATAAGATGAGACCTGAACTGTTTGACTGTATCAAAAGGTGAAAATTATTTAAATCTAGCCAAGGTCATTAATGAAAATCCCTCAGTTTTCATAATGTTCAAATGTATGATTTTAAATAGTCTGAGAGTAGTTAACCATTGCATACATGTAAAGCAACAAACATTATTTTGAATTATCAATTTGAAATTGGAATAATAAAAAAGTGAAATTATTTTCATTTAGTATAGGTTATTGCAAGCCTACCAGCTTACATCATGCTATATTTTTCAGCATGATTTTATGTATATGTATTTTTGTTTATCAAGAAAATGAATTTTGTGTAATACCTGTGTTTTCCTTTTATTGCAGTATATAACCTAGTATATAGTTTGCAGGCCATTGGACTTACTGATAAAAAAAGAAATTTATGATCATATCACAATTGCTCAAAAATTTCATACCACTGTAGAGACATTGAACATTCAATCTCACAGAGGGACATTTGCTGCAGGAGTAGGGACACGTAGGGACTTTTTGCTACAGTTGTAGGGACATGACTGCCTGTAGGGTTGGCAACACTGGCGCGGAGATGAAGGCGCGGGCGCGCGGGCGAGTGGGCGCGCAGACGAAGGTGCGCGTCGGCACGCAGGCGAGGGTGCGCGTGGCTGCAAGGGCGAGTGCTGGCGGTCGGGAGAACGATGGCGCGTAGGCGGTAGGTGGCGCATTGGCGAGTGACGGCGCATTGGCGAGCGATGGCGTGTTGGCTAATGATGGCGCGTAGCGCGAACAGGCGAACGACTACGCACAGGCGAGTTGGCGCGTGGGCGTGTCGAAGACCTGTAGCAATCTGGCACGGGGGCACGTAGGAGAGTGCTTGTGCGCAGGCAAAGGATCGCGCGGGCGCGTGGAGGTCGCTGACGCGCAGTTGCGAGTTCAGAAGGAACCAACTGGGGCGCAGGACCAGAGGGAGAGAATGTGCGCAAAGGCGAACGCTCGTGGGCGGGCTCAGGAGACATCTCGTGGGCGCGCCGCGCAGGAACTCGGGTTGACTTAGAAGTGCGCACAGGAGAGTGCGCGCAATGGCGCCCAGGCGATGGAGGTGGAGGGACAGTGTCCCTGCCTGCGCCCAGATCCGGAGATCGTGGGCGAGCGGGCGAACGATGACGCGCATGGCGGTCATCAGGAACAGGGCGCGCCGTAGTGAGCTGATGAGCAGGAGATCGTGAACGCACAGGAGACCGATGGCGCGCAGCAGGAACAGAAGTGCGCTGGCGAGCTGGAGAACGCTGGCACACAGGAGGTCTCTGTAGCACAGGAGAGCGCTGGTGCGTAGGTGAGCGTTGGCGTGCAGGAGGGCACTGGCGAGCAGGAGATCTACGGCGAGACTCAGGAGATCGTCCGGGCGCAGCGAGTCCAGAGGGACCTGTGAGCGCCAGTGCGCTAGCTAAGGAACCTCTAGGACTGCGCGCGTGCGCAGGCAAGACCTGGCGCTCGAGGGATTCACCCACATTGTGGGAAGAGCCCTCCTGCCCCGAAGGGACCGGTGCCCGTTGGACAACGGGGTGCGTGAGCACCCACTGCGCATCAGCGTCCAGGAACGGAGATGGAAGACTGGAAGGTCTGGCAGGCGTCGGAGATAGCGAACGATCTGCGGAGAGGTCCGAGGAAGCAGCTGTAACGGTCTGCTCTCGACGAGTAGGATCCTCTGCGGGGGAAGTCGAAGGCGAAGATCCGAAGAGGCGCCTCCTAACTCCCTTATAGGGAGAAGGAAGGCCTCTACAGCGAAGAGGAGGGCGAACCTTACGGCGAAGACTACCTCGAGGCACAGCAACACCATCGTCTGTCCTCCGAAGTGGAGTCTCTGTAAGTGCACTCCCCCAAGGGGGAGAGTCACCCGCAGGAGAGACCGTTGGACCCAGCTCCTCCCTCGAAGGATGTTCGGAGGGGGGAACTGAGCCTTCAGCAACAACCGCAACCGCAGCAGGGGTTTGACCCGACCCGTCGGAAGCCTCTGCCACAACGTCGACAATAGACAGAGGATCTACCTCTGCTATTACCGGCGACTGTTTGACAGCTGCACCCAACTGGATCAGGTCAAACAGGGCTTCCTTGGAGGGCGAGCCCTTAAGCCCCAAGGAAGCCCAAAGCTGTAAGAGATCATCGTTAGTAACATGGTCATCAACAGAATCAATACCCTCCCCCGGAGTGGGAGGAGGAGCTGCCTCGCTATGGGAGGCAATGCCTTCTCCCGAACCCCGAGATTAGGAAACAAAAGAAGGGCCTGCGCTACCACTCGCCGGCCTCTCACGAGAGACCGATCGAGTGGGAGCTTCGGAGGAGGTTCGGGCGGTGGAAGAAGAGTCCTTGGAACCTTCCTTCTTGAAGGAGAACGGTCACGCTTAGGCTTCTTCTTACGCCGCCGGGCAAACCACTCCCACTGGGAGGTAGGCCACTCCCTGCACTCACTACAGGTATTATCCCTTTCACATCGTTGACCTCGACACTGCGGGCATAAGGAGTGAGGGTCCGTATCGACCGCCGACATGAACGTTCCATAAGGGCGGTCGGGAAGTCCAGGGCACTTCCGCATGATGGGAAGGAAGACCGAGGCCAACTTCAAGCACACAAGCTGAAAGAATAAGCAAAACAAAATTAAGGCTGTCAATAAAGCGAGGGCGAAGCAGAGGTGTCTGCTCATCGCCCGAGCCAAAAGTGAAGTGAAGCAGTTCACCGGTGTGTGAGGGGGGAGGGGTAGCTAGCTACCACGCCCCTACCCCCTTGCTAACTAGCGCGGGGGTAATTAACCCTCGTTAAAATTCTAATGGCTCTTCATTTCAGCTAAGCCGAAAGTAAAACCCCATGTAAATAGCGTGTTTTGTATTTTGGTTACGGAACAACTGCTATAACGTGTAACCACATAAATGATGAGGATTTGTATTTGCGTATGAAAATACGGGGTTTATAGCAAAATAATTTGGAAGGGCTTCTATTACTGTAAAAAAAAAAAAAAAAAATAATCAACTTAACTGATGGCCATATTTTAAACAACTGTCATGAAAATATTTGCACTTTTGAGTAAAGAAAACAGATTCTTTCAGAAGACAATACCAAACCAACTCATAACAGATGATTTTGTTATGTCTGCACGAAACATATTGCGTGGTTTTTTCATTGTGGCTTTTTTCAGGACATTTATAATCTATATCATGCAAGTATGTGCAGATACAACCTGCATGACTAACACAAGAAAGAAATCAGAGCTGAACAACGTGTAAGGTTACAGTAATAAGACCAAGACATACTCAAACGTTGATACTGGCAATAGTCAAGACAGGAGATGGTGTGATGTTCGATTCACAGTCGAAAAGAAGTTCTAAAAAGTTAAGACTCATGGCGAGAGGTTTGGCATCAGATATGGCAGGGACCTTGATATGTTGGACAGGGGTTCCAGTGAGAAAGACCAAGCTGCTATGTGACCCGAGGCCATTGGCAGCAGCTTCCTTGGCCTGTCATGGCTTGAATCCTCTCCGCTCCATTGGTTCCCTGGTGAATAAAAAATAATCAAAACATAATGTAATAAGAAGGATAATCTGGTTACATTGGATTTAAGAATTGGGGCCTGGAGAGCCTTTAAGCAGACATGTGGAAAACCCCTTAGTTGCAGTATGAAGGACAAGTTGAGAGGTTGGACAGCAAGATGAAAGATAGGATGTAGGAATGGAGGTAAGGAAAAAGTCTAAAATGGATGCCTACAGTGAGCCACTTGAAGTGTGTTGTTAGCACTACTCTTTTGAGGGTGACGTACTGTATACAATATACAGTAAGAGACAAAAACATTTTATGATGTGAAAAACTAAAAATTAGATGGAAAACCCGAATAGGAAAGGAAACCAGTTGATCGGAATCCACCAACAGCAGTCCCTGATAATAAAACTTCAAATTTACGTTTGAAATGTGATGTGTCAAAGGGAAGTTTAAATGTGAAGTTTGAACACGGGTTTAGAAAATGAAGATTGATAGTGAGGTTTGATTGAATGTAAAGTTTGAAAGTGAACTTAGAAAATGAGGTTTGAACCCCAAGTTGAAGAATAAAGTTTGAAAGAGGTTTGAAATGTAGTTCGAAAGTGGTTTGAAAGAGGTTTGAACGTGAAGTTTTTAAGATTTGAACGTGGTTTTAAAATGAAGTTTGAAGGTGAGGTTTGAACATAATTTAAAAGTTAATTTTGAACATGAAGTTTGAAAGTGAGGTTTGAATGTGAAGTTTGAAAGTGACATTTGAACACGAAGTTTGGGTAATTTGAAAGTGAGGTTTGAACATGAAGTTTGAGGAGAAGGTTAAGACATTAAGTCTGAAGGGGAGGTTTGAACACAAAGTTTAAAAGTGAGGTTTAAAAGTGAAGTTTGGAAGTAATTAGGAATTGAGGTTTGAATATGAAGTTTGTAAATGAAGTTTGAAAGTGAGGTTTGAACATAATTAAAGTGAAGTTTGCATATGAAGTTTGAAAGGAGGTTTGAAAATGAAGTTTGAGAGTAAGGTTTGAACACAAATTTTGTAACAAGTAGGAATGCAAGTTAGAAAATGAAGTTAGAAAGTTAGGTTTGAAAATTAGGTTTGAACACGGTTTGAAAGTTAGATTTTGAAAGTGAGGTTTGAGCCGGAAGTTTGAAAGTGAGATTTAAACATGTAGTTTGAGGCTGCGGTTTAAACACGAAGTTTGAAGCTACGGTTTAAATGTGAAGTTTGAAAGTGAGGTTTGAATGTGAAGTTTGGAAATGCAGTTTGAAAGAAGTTTGAATATTTTGGAAATGAAGTTTGAATGTGAAGTTTGGAAGTAGTCAAAGTGAGGTTTAAATTTGAAGTTTGGTAGTAGTCTGAGAGTGAGGTTTGGATGTGAAGTTTGGATGTGAGGTTCGAACGTGAAGTTTAATATTGAGGTTTGGAAGTGGTTTGAAAGTGAAGTGTGAACATAAAGTTTAAAAGTAAGGTTTGCGCAAAAATATTGAAAGTGGAACTTAACAAGGTTTTGATCGTGAGGTTTTAAAGCAAAGGTGTGAACGTGAAGTTTGGAAATGGTTTAAAAAAGATTTTTGGATGTAGAGTTTGAAAATTAAGTTTAAAAGCAAGGTTCAAAGGTTTAGTTTGAAAGTGAGGTTAAGTAGTAGTTTGAAAGTGAGGTTTGGAAGTAAATTTTGAAAGTGAAGTTTGGAAGAGGTTTGATCGTGGTCTGAAATTAAAGTTTGAAAATGACTCGCATTCATAAAAGGTACATTTTATGATTATCAGAGAAGCAACATTTTGGTCTTCATAAAAAACACAAATCAATTAAACTCAGTATTCAAACACTGAATAAATTAACTGATCATTTAGGGTCTATATTGAAGGCAGTTTTATTTCAAAATACTGAATGTTGGAAAATGTTATTTTTATTAATAAAATAAATTTTTGAATATACTTACCCGATAATCATGTAGCTGTCAACTCCGTTGCCCGACAGAATTCTATGGAGGGATACGCCAGCTATCACAATACTAGAAGGGGGTGTACTTACCAGCGCCACCTGTGGCCAGGTACTCAATCATTTGTTGTTGACACCTCCTCAATTATTCCTCGGTCCACTGGTTCTCTCTGGGGAGGAAAGGGAGGGTCGATTAAATCATGATTATCGGGTAAGTATATTCAAAAATTTATTTTATTAATAAAAATAACATTTTTCAATATTAAACTTACCCGATAATCATGTAGCTGATTCACACCCAGGGAGGTGGGTGAAAACCAGTGTACATGATTAAAGGATAGCTAAGTATCCCAAATTTCATATAACAGTTATCTCAAATAACAATGAAATAATAAGTACCTGGTAAGGAAGTCGAATAGAACCGTTACTCTGCCTTTTATTTAAAGTTTGTCTTCCTTACTGAGCGCAGCGTTCCTCTTGGAGGCTGAATCAACCCAAAGGTGCCAAAGTACAAGGGGTTGCAACCCTACTAAAGGACCTCTACCAAACCTTTAACCCAGGCGCTTCTCAAGAATGAATAGACCACCCGCCAAATCCAAGGATGCGGAAGGCTTCTTAGCCTACCGTAACAACCATAAAAACAACAATAAAAGTATTCAAGAGAAAGGTTAAAAAGGTTATGGGATTATGGGAATGTAGTGGCTGAGCCCTCACCTACTACTGCACTCGCTGCTACGAATGGTCCCAGGGTGTAGCAGTTCTCGTAAAGAGACTGGACATCTTTCAGATAAAATGATGCAAACACTGACTTGCTCCTCCAATAGGTTGCATCCATAATGCTCTGCAGAGAACGGTTTTTATTAAAGGCCAACGAAGTAGCTACAGCTCTTACTTCGTGGGTCCTTACCTTCAGCAATGCAAGGTCTTCCTCCTTTAAGTGAGAATGTGCTTCTCTGATCAGAAGCCTTATATAGTACGAAAGCCCATTCTTGGACATGGGTCTCGAGGGTTTCTTGATGGCACACCATAAGGCTTCTGACTGTCCTCGAATAGGTTTAGACCTCTTCAGATAATATTTGAGAGCTCTGACAGGGCAAAGAACTCTCTCAAGTTCGTTACCTACCATGTTGGAGAGGCTAGGTATTTCGAACGATCTAGGCCAAGGACGTGAAGGAAGCTCGTTCTTTGCTAGGAATCCAAGCTGAAAAGAACATGTTGCAGATTCGGTTGTGAAACCAATGTTCTTGCTGAAGGCATGAACCTCACTGACTCTCTTAGCTGTTGCAAGGCAAACGAGAAAAGCAGTCTTGAGGGTAAGATCCTTGAAGGAAGCTGACTGGAGAGGTTCGAACCTAGATGTCATAAGGAACCTTAAGACTACGTCTAGATTCCAGCCTGGAGTGGAAAGACGACATTCTTTAGACGTTTCAAAAGACTTGAGAATGTCTTGAAGGTCCTTGTTGGAAGACAGGTCCAAACCCCTGTGGCGGAGAACTGAGGCCAACATGCTCCTATACCCTTTAATCGTAGGTGTTGAAAGGGATCTCTCATTCCTAAGATGAAGAAGGAAGTCAGCTATTTGGATCACAGAGGTATTGGTAGAGGATATTGAATTGGCTCTACACCAGCTTCGGAAGACCTCCCACTTAGACTGGTAGACTCTACGAGTGGAAATTCTTCTAGCTCTGGCAATCGCACTGGCTGCCTCCTTCGAAAAGCCTCTAGCTCTAGCGAATCTTTCGACAGTCTGAAGGCAGTCAGTCGAAGAGCGTGGAGGTTTGGGTGCAACCTGTCTACGTGTGGTTGACGTAGAAGGTCCACTCTTAGAGGTAGAGTCCTGGGGAAGTCGACTAGCCATTGAAGTACCTCTGTGTACCATTCTCTTGCAGGCCAAAGGGGAGCAACCAGCGTCAGCCGTGTCCCTTCGTGCGAGACGAATTTCTGCAGAACTTAGTTTATTATCTTGAACGGAGGGAATGCGTACAGGTCGAGATGGGACCAGTTCAGAAGAAAAGCATCCACATGAACCGCTGCAGGGTCTGGAACAGGGGAACAATAAAGCGGAAGTCTCTTGGTGATGGAGGTGGCAAACAGATCTATGGTAGGTTGACCCCACAAGGTCCAAAGTCTGTTGCACACACTCTTGTGGAGGGTCCATTCCGTGGGAATGACCTGATTCCTTCTGCTGAGGCGATCTGCTGAAACATTCATATCGCCCTGGATGAACCTCGTGACCAGAGTGAGGTTTAGACCTCTTGACCAAATGAGGAGGTCCCTTGCGATCTCGTAAAGGCTCCTCGAATGGGTCCCTCCTTGCTTGGAGATGTAAGCCAAGGCTGTGGTGTTGTCTGAATTCACCTCCACCACTTTGCCTAGCAGGAGGGACTTGAAGTTCAACAGGGCAAGATGAACTGCTAACAGTTCCTTGCAATTGATGTGGAGTAATCCTTGTTCCTTGTTCCATACTCCTGAGCATTCCCGTCCGTCCAAGGTCGCACCCCAGCCCGAGTCCGATGCATCCGAGAAGAGATGAAGATGGGGGGTCTGGATGGCCAATGATAGACCCTCCTTGAGAAGGAGATTGTGCTTCCACCACAGGAGAGTGGTCTTCATCTCTTGGTTGATAGGGATAGAGACTGCTTCTAGAGTCGAGCCCTTGTCCCAATGAGCCGCAAGATGGAATTGAAGAGGGCGGAGGTGGAGTCTCCCTAGCTCGACAAACAGGGCCAGAGATGAGAGGGTCCCTGTGAGACTCATCCACTGTCTCACTGAGCAATTGCTCCTCTTCAGCATGCTCATGATGCACTCTAGGGCTTGGTTTATCCTGGGGGCCGATGGAAAAGCCCGAAAATCCTGACTCTGAATCTCCATTCCCAGGTACACAATGGATTGGGAGGGAATGAGTTGAGATTTCTCTATATTGACTAATAGACCTAGGTCTCTGATTAGATCTAAAGTCCAAGAGAGGTTCTCCAGACAACGACGACTCGTGGAGGCTCTCAACAGCCAGTCGTCTAGGTAGAGGGAGGCTCTGATGTTCGATAAGTGCAGGAATTTCGCTACATTCCTCATCAGATGAGTAAAGACCATAGGAGCTGTGCTTAGGCCAAAACACAGGGCTTGGAACTGATAGACAACCTTTCCGAAAACGAATCTCAGGAAAGGTTGGGAGTCTGGATGAATGGGAACGTGAAAGTATGCATCTTTCAAGTCCAAGGAGACCATCCAGTCCTCCTGTCTGACCGCTGCTAAGACCGACTTGGTCGTCTCCATTGTGAACGTCTGCTTGGAATAACTCTCCTGATCCCAAAGCAAGGGTTGCCTTAAAGAAGGCTGAGCCTGAACAACACTGGGAACAGCAAACTCCGAAAGTGGCTCAACATCGTACGCCTGGCAGATGGTGCTGCGACCAGGCGGAGCAGGTGCAGGCTGGGCGAGCACAGGCGGAGCGAGAACAGGTGGAGGGAGTGTAGGCGGAGGAGGAGGTGCAACACTCTCAGCCCGACACTCACGCATCAAGTCCGAAAGCTGAGCTTGCATGGACTGAAGCAGGGTCCACTTGGGGTCGGCAGAAACGATAACAGACTGAGGTAAAGTCACAGTCGGGCTCTGTATAGGCAGAACCTTACTCCTCTTGGGCGGAGTACAGTCGACCGATGACTGAGGCGAGTCGGAGCTGAGCCAATGACTACAACCTGGCTGAGCACTCGCTGACTGAACTCTCCGTTTAAGCGGTCTCGAGACCTGAGACCAACGTTTCTTCCCTGCATGTAGATCAGCGGACGAGAAGACGGGCTCAATCGTCTGCAGGTGGGAGTGACGGTCTAAGGAAGACACGCCCGCAACCACCGAGGATAATTCTGTGCGCCTAACAAGGCCTGTCGAACCCTTAAGCCCTTCGACATTGCTTCTCCCCTGGGCATGGGAGCTTGCAAGAGGTCCCGGACTGGGAGGACGACTGGCTCGCACAGAAAAAACCTCACGCACCACACTGGCACCACTAGCACTTGGCACTGCACAGACACTAGCACTCGTCACAGCACTGGCACTATTTCCACCCACTGCACTCTTGACCTTCAGTTATTTAACCTCGGCCATCAGAGACTTATGGTCACTTACCACTGATTCTACTTTATCTCCTAAAGCCTGAATAGCACGCAAAACAGTTGACATATCAGGCGGAGGGCACACAGTAGGTTCGGGGGTAGCCACTACAGGGGTAGGAAAAGGTAGGGGATCATGAGGTGAGGAAAACATAGAAGAGTGAGAAGAACTTCTCCTAACTCTACCTCTCTCTAACTTAGATGAATATTTTAAAAGACGGACAAATTCCAATTCCGAAAGTCCGGCGCACTCCTCACATCGATTTTCTAATAGACAGGGCCTGTCCCTACAGTCAGAACAAGCGGTGTGAGGATCTACCGAGGCCTTCGGAATACGCCTATTGCAAGACCTACATCGTCTATGGGAGGGAGCTTGCGAAACGTCAGACATCTTGTTTCAAAGAGTTAGTCAAAGGGTGATCCAAAAACAAGCAAAAATTCATTAACTAACTCTACCTCTAACCAGTATTTATATAAAAGCTATCTAGCTAATATAAAGAAGATTCCAGTAATGCGACAGCCGTTAATCTAAGAGAATACTTCACCAAATCCATGAATAAACTCGAAGACCATAAGCGTATCCCAGAACGTCTAGCCGGAAGCACGACAGAGGAATAATTGAGGAGGTGTCAACAACAAATGATTGAGTACCTGGCCACAGGTGGCGCTGGTAAGTACACCCCCTTCTAGTATTGTGATAGCTGGCGTATCCCTCCATAGAATTCTGTCGGGCAACGGAGTTGACAGCTACATGATTATCGGGTAAGTTTAATATTGAAAAATATCTAATTGAAATTGCTTCAACTCTGTCTTGCTCTGTCATATAGTTTTGATATCTGGAATATTTTCTCATGGTACAACTTCATGGAAATTACGAACTCGGCAAATTAGAAAGTACGTAAAGGATAATTGAGAATTATATTTATTTGCAGATAAGTTCCTGATTTCATCGTATACACCAATACACAATACGAGGATTGGCAAGAGGCGTTTGTGTAAAATTATACCTGAAATTTACAAAAAGATTTATGGAGTCCAAAGAAAAGAGATTTCTTCGACTTGTTTATTTGCCGCATTTCTTGTCTATATAGACTGTGAAGAAGTGCTATTTTGGACTTTACCTCTTCTTCAATAACATCAAGGTCCCAAGTTATAATGAAAATTGCTGCAACTTGAAGCATTACGATCTCTGTAAACATCGGCCCTTTTCACACCCCAAAAGGCTGCAGAGGTGTTGTTTAGACAACTCTACAAGTTTAAAGTTGCGTCATGGGCCAATAAAACTTGGACGTTTAAACTTTAAAGAAGAGAATGCAGAAATGATATATCATAGGAATTGGTGAAAACACTTAACTTTGTGCTTAAGGCAATCTCTAACCATCGGGCACAGGTCTCATTACTTTGGTAAAAATGCCCAAAATACGATAAAAACTATACAAAACTTTGTTCGCTGCTTCTACACTTCTGACATCACTTCAAACAAAGTTCATTGTGTGGACAGAGCCTCAGAATTTTGTATATTTCTCTTAATTACAACATTTAGTACAGATAACCGAAGACACAGCCTACATGTATTCTGTTTTGAAATGCTGTACCTGACACAGGTGGGGGGGGAGGTTATAACCTAAGTCAGGTTAGGTGGAGGTACCTTAGGCCAGGACACATCCCATTGATGTCATTGCAAATAAAACAACGGCAAAGGCAGTCGGTTAAAGCATAGGATAAAATTATGTATAGAATGCAAAGATCCTTGAATAATGCATACAGGGCAGAATTTATGGAGTACTGTCAATAGTGCAAAACCTCAAAATTCATGCTTTCCTTCAGGACAAATTTCCTTGAGGGACAAACTGTTTTTCCTTCTGTTTGCAATTAATTTCAAGTTTATTTAAATCATAAATAAAGAGGATTTTCCTGTTTTCCTTCCAACTAAACCACCGGTTCCCACGTGTCAGTTGGGAAGGGACAATGGCAGAACGGTTCATTTGCGGAGATTTAATGAAGGAAAAGAATTTTTTTTCCTATAGAAATTTTGTCCTGTATTAAATTAAAACTATAATTCTACCTTAATAGACCATATTTTGACCTTTATACAACATGAGCACTAAAAGAAGCCTGGATTATGAATGACTTTACTGAAGTAGGCACAGAATGAAGCACACCAGAGCTCTCCCAAGTCGGTTCACATTCGACATTCTTATTCTACATTTTACAGATAATTTCTGAATATGCCACCTCTAATTATAGTTTAACTTAACGATAAAGTTACATAACTTAGATTATAACACACATACTTACAGCAAAATCACTGAAAACGCACATAAATATATAAAACTTGTGGTCTGAGAAGACATTTTTTCCAGTGTTACCACTTTATCAGCCATATTGTTAATGAAAGGAAATCCCTAAACAAACCAAAAAAATATCAAAATTCCCCTAAAATAAGTCAATTTTCTCCCTAGCATTCTTCAACACAGTCTAAACTACGTGTTATGTATTGTCTTATTGTTATACTGTGTTATATAATTTCCTTAAGGCATTTTTGTGACCATAAATAATATAATTTTGCTTAAATCTTCAAAATAATTTCCAAAACTTGTCCTCGAAATCCCCAGATTTTCCTTATTTGGGAACAATTTCCCCAGAAGCAGACGCCATGACACAAGACCTAAAACGAACCTATATGTCAACAAGCCTAAATACAAAATATCATATTGAAAAGCATATCTAAATATTAATTTGAAATTATAACTATTGTATAAGCTTTCGAATTATGTCTATTAAATGTTACTTTTTATAAATTATATTGTCCATATAAGTATTAGTATTGAATTTATTACTTTTTTATGTAGCCTATGTTGCAAAAGTTAGTCTGCTTGTGATATAACTTTTGTAAAAACTTTCAAATTAGAAAATAATAAAAATTACTATTTTATACCAACAATTTTCTATTCAGATTTGAAATGTGATATATTAAAGGTACATTGCAGATATTAGTTGGTATTACTAAAAACAGCTGATTTTTAGCAAGACCTCGTCTGCCAAAATGGAAAAGAATTTATAAATAAAAAATAATAGAAATTTCAGTGAAAATACCTTATATTTCATTAAAGTTTACTTATGATGTCGGGAATTTCGACCCGATCAATCGAAATTCCCGCCATTTGACTCCACCTACGACTACGTCAAATTGGAGGGAGAGGAGAAAACTCGCGGGCGAATGAATGTAGTTCCAGACGTGAACGTTTAGAACCAAAAAGGGAAACCGCCTGGTAGGAAGACGCTGAGACTAATAAAATCAATTGCTGGTAATTTAAGATTAGGAAAAATAACGTCATTCTGTTGTAACATGATAAAAAAATCCAATCTAGAAATTTAGGTTCAGGACAAATTGCGCCAAAAAGGTGACGTCGGAGGTTGCAAGGCTAGCTCGTCCCCTTTGATCCAACGTCCCCAACCACAGTAAGTCCCTTCTAATTGTTCTCTCTCCCCACGCCTATTGTACCAGGTCGGTTTCCGTGTAGGTCTTGATAGTTGTTGTAAAGTTTTTCATCTGTTGATATTTTGTCGATCCTTGTGCCAGGGGATCATTGGTATTGTGTAAAGCACGTCTAGGGGTCTCGATAAGGGTTTTATCGAGGTAACTTTATGAATGATTAATTAATTTGTTGTTATCTTGAGTCCGAAGTGGACATAGTTTTTTTTCAGTCACATGTTCTCGAATGTTAAGTAAAGTTTAATTTTTCATGTTTCCTACGTATTAGATTATTTTTGTAATAAAATTTGTTAAAGATGCCCATATTCTAATTACTCCCCCGATGGTTTTGAGTAGCTTGTCCCTCAGACTTTGTGATCTGCCCAGTACATCGGGCTATTTTGTATAAACCGGTGATAAATCGCCACATATGATATAGAAAAAATACCACAAAAGCGATATATTTTTCAAAATATGGAATATTTTACGTCTTTTGATAAAGTTTGAATTTGGCGCTAAATTCCCTAGTGAAAATAACAACTTTGACAAAAGTTAAAATAACAGTTGACAATAACAATGAATTAAGGGTATATGGCAACTTTGTATGTAAACACAGATTGCATTGCCTTTGATATCTTGCAAATATTTGCAAATTTTTGGTTAAAATTGCTTATTTTAAAATAATAATCCTATTCTAGTTTTCTTGCAGTCTTAATGTATCAAGATATAACTAGAATTATATGAAAATAAATACGTTTAAATAGAGTAGCTAAGAAACATGCTTTAAGGCTTGTCTAATGTATAACTATCATTTTGACTTCAAATTTTGCTATATAAAATCAATTTGAGTCATTAAATACTACAGTATATTATTACATAAAGATAATTTATGTTAATATGTTTATAAATGCTTTACTTATTTGTAATATAATTAAATTTAAAAGGTATTTTTCTAAAGTTGTCTGGTAAAATCTGAAACAGAAGAATCATCTTCTTTTGCCAAATCTTATAAGGAAAACACCTTTATCATTTCTCTTTTTACATTTGAATAAAAACAATTATTATTAAGGATCAAAATACTCAAAATCTATTATTTCATCTAAGTGATTTTACTTGCAATTCTCTTCTTGATGTTTTATGAAGAATAAAATTTTGATATCAAAATCTGCCAACAATTATCATTTCTAATTTAAATTGTCTGGGTCACCAATACTAGGTTGGGTTACTGTGAGTGATCAGACAAAAGTCTCCCACCATCACCAATCTGCACCAGCCAGCGGGGTGATTAAAATTGTCCAAACCTCAAACATGAATAAGGACATATCTGAGGCCTTTGTTCTGCAGTATACAGTACTATAAACGACTGCATTTGTTTATATATATATATATATATATTATATATATATATATATATATGTGTGTGTGTGTGTGTGTGAGCTCGAAGGACATGATGGTGGGTTATAATAAAAGATTATCACTAAAAGAGTCACTTTAATGGAGAATGTGGGAGGCAGCAGTACACAGTTCCTTCGGCCATGAACTTGCCGGTTACACTACACGGACAAAAGAAAGCGGCGTCACGCCACGCACATCATGACAAGAATTATGGGTAAAAACAAATGATTGTACCCAAGCGCATAATCAACATCACTAATGCATCATAAATAAAAGTTTAATATTCTAACACTCTCAACCAAGATGGAATAAGATAAGGTGAGTTACCTAGCGGTCCCGTTTTCTACACTCACGCGCATGACGTCACCTGGATAGTTCAGCCAGGCGACATATAGGCGGGAAATATGCAGTTTTTTTTTTTTTTTTTAAACAGGCGTTCTTGTTTTCTTTTGCGTTGACAGATTCATAATGGTTATGTTTGTAATATATGGTTGCTCCAATTCCTATAAGACCACTATAACTGTTGGTGGTGAAAAGTAAATAGATTTTCCCGTTTCCCAAAAGATGCAGAACTAAGTAAGAAGTAGGTGAATATATGCAAAGAAAATGATGGTATCAATGCCAAATATGCAGTAATTTGTTCGTCACATTTCCAACCCAATGATTTTTCCAGAAACCATAGGCACGAGTTGCTCAATTGTTGCCCTAAGACTGCCATACTGACATAAAATCTTTATAATAATGTAATTACTATTGGGGTTCGGGTAAGCCTATCACTAATATTTCGTCACTTTAGTTTCATTTACTAGGCATACGTTGCATTTAGCATTTTGGGCAACTTGGTGAACTGTATATGAATAGGCTCACTTAAAAAAAAACACGAGAATATATGGATATATCAATCATATTCCTCATCCAAGTAAATATTTAGCTACGATGGAAAGAATGTTTATGAAGATGAGAGAGAGAGAGAGAGAGAGAGAGAGAGAGAGAGAGAGAGAGAGAGAGAGAGAGAGAGAGAGAGAGAGAGAGAGAGAGAGAGAGAGAATTTTATAAGAAAATTTTTCGTATGTATAAATACTATTATTTAAGCTTCAGATTATAATAAATGATAAATTTTGTTGCTTCGAAATTTTTGAAAAGTTTTCGTCTCGGCAGAACCACCCCATCTAATCAACTTGATTCAAAATTATTTAAAAGACTATGGTTTTCAGGTTGGAGATATAATCATTATCTCAAAATCTATGTAAAACATCGTACCTTTATCAGTAAATAATCTCAAAATATACTACAAAATTAATGAGTCACTTGAACGTGTGAGGTTATAAACGTCAATGTGAGAAACAGCAGTTCAACTACTCACTTCCTTAGTGGCTTATTACATCAAATTTTGTAGTAACAAAGGCTTATTGAAATGACAGTTTTGAAATGAAACATCGGATCTTATATCTTTGATTTTTAGTTGGTTTGGCTTGAATAACTTGTAAATGAAGTATGTCGTAAAGAAAGGTAGAGGTGCTTTCTCGAACTGTCCACGTCAAGTTGAAATAGATGCTATATTTTGTTATTAATGCTAAAGTGAAAGGCAAAAAGGTTTCGTCCCATTAAAAGGATTATCGTTTAATACGTTGCATGGTCTGTAAGGATTACAGTTCTTGATGACAAGACGGCTATGCCAAGACACATTCTAACATCCCTTTTCTTACATAAGACAAATTGGTCATTGCCACGGTCATCCATAACCTTTGGAGTTTCAATATATACTACGGTTATACATAGTAGGTAAAAAGAATAATTAACGAGTTAAGGTCTTAATGTTTGTAATAATGATGAAGCTACTGTACAGCTTGTGTCATTACAGAGTGCTTAAATATAAGTGGTTCATGTCAAAGGTTAAATATTGCTCCCAATCATCTAGATTCCAAGTTATATATCTCTGAGTGTCTCATGAAGCACCTTCTTTCTGTTAACAATGAGACCGAGGCAGGAAAATCAAGTAAAAGATTTAAGAGAGATAAAACCTGAAACACTGATAGGATATGAGTCCTTAAGTTCTTTGATGGGAGGGTTCGTGGCTTTTAAATTTAGAAATAAGTATACATCATTAGGCTCAGTTTATGTAGATGAAAGTCGATAATAGGATATCACTTGTAAAGAAAAGGGTATTATATAGGTCATGTAATCATTTTAGAGAAAATCTACAAATATGCAATATTTATTCAAAATTTCCCATGGTCATGGTCTAAAACCAGGAGTCAAAGCCGTTTCATATCTTGTTGAAATATTCAAAGCCACCAATATTGATGTTCCCGAGGAGGTAATGAGATTTTTATTATTAGAAGTTGGCTAAATTTTAGAATAAAAATAAACTAAGAAGGAAAATGTTTATAGCAAAGTTGTGAAAAAAAGATAAAAGAAATTGTTCAGTAATATTGAAAATTTATTTCATTGAAACGAGAGAGAGAGAGAGAGAGAGAGAGAGAGAGAGAGAGAGAGAGAGAGAGAGAGAGAGAGAGAGAGAGAGAGAGAGAGAGAGAGAGAGAGAGAGAGAGAGAGAGAGAGAGAATGATTATATTAAGATTTTTAATGAAATATAGGAATAAAGCTTTTGTCATGCGTGAATTTTTATTTCCATTGCTATTATATTCCCTATCATAACATGTATTTTGGTATTATAGTCATAAAGACATTAATATCAGCCTAATTTCATAAATGCAATGTCCGGAATCCAAAAATAGGCATAAATCATAAGGCTGTTTGTACAGGACGGCTCTCAAATAAACGCTCGAAACTCTCCAGGTGACGTCACAGAGCACAGCCGAGCTCCCGGCACCATACGCGGTAACTCACCTTATCTTATTCCATCTTGCTCTCAACCCTCCCTCCAATTTGACGTAACGTAGGTGGAGTTAAATGGCGGGAATTTCGAGTGATCAGTTTGAAATTCCCGAGAAAGTCTATCATTCTTTATTCATATATTCTTTTCCATTTTGGCAGACGAGGTCTTGCTAAAAATCAGCTGTTTTAGTAATACCAACTAATATCTGCAATGTACCTTTAATATATCACATTTCAAATCTGAATAGAAAATTGTTGGTATAAAATAGTAATTTTTATTATTTTCTAATTTGAAAGTTTTTACAAAAGTTATATCACAAGCAGACTAACTTTTGCAACATACATAAAAAAGTAATAAATTCAATACTAATACTTATATGGACAATATAATTTATAAAAAGTAACATTTAATAGACATAATTCGAAAGCTTATACAATAGTTATAATTTCAAATTAATATTTAGATATGCTTTTCAATATGATATTTTGTATTTAGGCTTGTTGACATATAGGTTCGTTTTAGGTCTTGTGTCATGGCGTCTGCTTCTGGGGAAATTGTTCCCAAATAAGGAAAATCTGGGGATTTCGAGGACAAGTTTTGGAAATTATTTTGAAGATTTAAGCAAAATTATATTATTTATGGTCACAAAAATGCCTTAAGGAAATTATATAACACAGTATAACAATAAGACAATACATAACACGTAGTTTAGACTGTGTTGAAGAATGCTAGGGAGAAAATTGACTTATTTTAGGGGAATTTTGATATTTTTTTGGTTTGTTTAGGGATTTCCTTTCATTAACAATATGGCTGATAAAGTGGTAACACTGGAAAAAATGTCTTCTCAGACCACAAGTTTTATATATTTATGTGCGTTTTCAGTTACTGTTGTAAGTATTAGTGTTATAGGTTACTGTCTAGGAGAAGGCCGCACCCGTTTTTCAAGTATTAACGACGAAAAACGGCAAAAAACAACCAGATTATTGTTGCACATTGCATAGAAACACGAGGAAATGAATAAAAAAGGGTAAATTTTTACAGTAGTTCCAATAAAAATTGTCCTGCATGTCAGGGAACCTTCGCAACGGCTTCACGTTTTCCTCAAAACAGCAGCACATCTTTATGAACCAACAGGTTAAGGTAAGCTTCATTAATTTATGGAGTATATTATAATGGTGATAGTATAACGATGTATACAGCAGTACCATCACTTTGGATTTGGTTTGATGGATGTGTTAAGTAGTGTCCTTAAGGGGGGGTCGCATGGGGAGCGAAGCCCCCCCCCCCCCCGTTAGGGGTACAGGGCTATTAGGCTAGGTTAGGTGGGTGTATTAGGTTCGGTGGTGCCCAGAAAATCACTGTGGCCTTAAGGGGGGGGGGGTCGCAGGGGGGGCGAACTCGCCCCCCCGGTAGGCCTAGGTAGGGGTACAGCTAGGAGGATTAATACTACTGGAGATGCCCTGAATCGCAATTCTTTCCTGAACCCGTGAGGGCAGGGTTTGGACAGATTGACCCCTTCAAACTGTCAAATTTCGATCCCAAGTTAATCCTCCGACAGCGTACTGGTACTTAGTCTGTTTCACACAGACTTTTGTTTATAGCCGATAACTATTTTCTTGTGCTATTTTATTAGTGATGGTCCCTTCCTGTGATGCTTTATCAAAAAAAAAAAATAAATAATGTTAAACTTGTTGCTCAACTTATTGATGAATCAGTTATAAACTCCTTGGAATAATGAACTACAGTAAAGTCGTTGACCTTTATAGCCGTCAATGGATGACATTGAACACAGCTTGTGATAATCTCACAACTATTGTTACTGATTTTTGCCTAAAGGCAGGCTACTGATTTTTTTCGTACAACCAAGAGCAGCACAGGAAGGAGCCATCGCTAATGAAAGCACAATAAGGGTTACGGTCTCCAAACAAAGGTCTGAATAGAACTGACTACAAATTCCAATACATTGACAGAGATTAACTTGAAGGATCAAGAAATGACAGTTAGAAGGATAAAAACCTGGCTTCCCTTAATCCGGGTCAGGGCATCTCCAGTTATTTTTCCTCCAAGGGGTACAGGCCCCCCAGAGTAGGTTAGTTGGTTGTATTAGGTTTGGTAGTGCCCCGAAAAATCACTTTTCTCCTCCTCCCCCCACCCTAAAACCCCGCTTCCCACTGGGGTCCCCCATAATTGTAGTAGTAGGTTTAAGCTTACATTTTGTGTGTAAGAGTTAAGTCTTAGTTTCCAAACTTCTTGTGCAATATCAGATGACGTGCTTGCTACGGCTTCCATGTCTAGGAACGAAATAAAATGGCTGGGTAAGAAAATGTATTGTCGCACTGTGATTGGCCAAACGTGAAGACGTCACAGTGGACTAGTTTGTCTGCGGATTATAGTGGTTAGAGGGCTCATTTGAGCAAAAATAAGACACAGTCAACAATAACAACAGACTTAGAAAAATCTGGGAGGAAGACAAGAGTAGCGTGAGTTTGATCGTCGATATTTCGACTATTATTGATTTTCACTAAATTATCTCACTGGTATACCATTATATACATACATTCCTACATATTCTAGTAAAAATAAATTGAATATCAGTGATATCTTCATGCGGCCCTCTCCTAGACATTAACCGTGTTATAATCTAAGTTATGTAACTTTATTGTTAAGTTAACTTATAGTTAGAGGTGACAAACTCAGAAGTTATCTGTAAAATGTAGAATAAGAATGTTGAATGTGAACCGACTTGGGAGAGCTCTGGTGTGCTTCATTCTGTGCCTACTTCAGTAAAGTCATTCATAATCCAGGCTTCTTTTAGTGCTCATGCTGTATAAAGGTCAAAATATGGTTATTGTTTTAGTTTAATACAGGACAAAACTTCTATAGGGGAAAAACCTCTTTTCCTTCATTAAATATCGGCAAATGAACCGTTCTGCCATTGTCCCTTCCCAACTGACACGTGGTGGGAACCGGTGGTTTAGTTGGAAGGAAAACATCATTATTTATGATTTAGATAAACTTGAAATTAATTGCAAACAGAAGGAAAAACAGTTTGTTCCTCAAGGAAATTTGTCCTGAAGGAAAATATAGATTTTTGGGCTCAAGCCGTGGCGTCCTGATGGAAGGTTCCTCTTTGGTAGCTTCCTTGGGTATATAACTACTAAATATTCCCAGAGAATTTAACCACAAGTTATCACAGAATTCTAACTTCTGGAGCGAGTATCCTAAAGGTTTCCCTTTAAGACATCGTATATCAACAGGGGACGCATGTATTAACGCGCCACATAGCTATCTGCACCCCACATAGAGTTAACACTTCGATGTGTAGGGGCAGAGAATAGCTGGGGGGCCGTTCCACAGCTAATCTCGTCCGTGGCTACTTTTGGTACTCGAGACGTAAACAAACGGGCGCCATTGCTAAATGACGTCACGTCCGTCCTCATCCTTCGCTTAGTAGCTTGCCTTACTAGTCGGATTTTTCCCTGTGCGTACTTTATCGACTTGCATCTTAGCCATGTCTCTACCCTCGGCCTCGCCTTCTTCTGGAAAGTTGAGTACAAGGTTCCAGTATTGTTTAAATAAGCTCTGACCGTAAAGTAACTTTTACTTTTCGAGATATTTTATGTTTTGTGGCAGAGCTGTGCCTCGACCGGACCGGCCATTTTATGGCGTCACTGTTGTTTTGCATGCCTTATTTAGCTAGCCTCAACAGCGTTTTCCGGCCTCATTAACTAATCGATACTATTAGTTATTTAGTCTTCATAGATAGGAACTTTATATATCGTGTTTTGATGCCTTGTTATCGGTCATCATCTGACCCCATACCAGTTCGCTAGTCTAGCCCCTAGGCCAGAGCGCCTAACATCGGTGGTCATGCATGATATATTTCAGTGATCCTAGGTTTAATTATGAAGATAGTGGCATTATTTTACAATACTATTGACTGTGATGCAAGTGTTTTCGCCTTCAGGGACCATATAGGGGATAGGTTAGATAGTGTGCCTTTCTAACCTAACCTATAAGTAGGACCCCTATATGCTTCCTTCATCCCCTGCCTTAGGGCATCCCCTCTGTGTAGTCTTGCTCCCCCTACCACGTAAGGGGATCAAGCTCATATCAGAGTATATATCGCTTCTCTGTCCTCCCTAAGGGTGTGGAGGATTAATTTTATTTTAATTTATTTTTTGTTTGCCAAATCAAGAGAGAGACAGAGAGAGAGAGAGAGAGAGAGAGAGAGAGAGAGAGAGAGAGAGAGAGAGTGTTTATTTAAGTTTTGTGAGAGAGAGAGAGAGAGAGAGAGAGAGAGAGAGAGAGAGAGAGAGAGAGAGAGAGAGAGAGAGAGAGAAAGTGTTTACAGTATTGGCTTTAGTTTTGTCACAGAGAGAGAGAGAGAGAGAGAGAGAGTGAGTTGTTTTAGTATTGTTAAATAGAGACATTTTATTTGCTTTAGCTTTGTCATTAGAGAGAGAGAGAGAGAGAGAGAGAGAGTGAGTGAGTGAGTGAGTGTGGGTGTATATTTACTTAAGTTTTGTCAAACCGCAAGAGAAAGAAAGTGTTTATTTGCTTAGTTTTGTGAGAGAGAGAGAGAGAGAGAGAGAAAGAAAGAAAGTGTTTATTTGCTTTAGTTTTGTCAGAGAGAGAGAGAGAGAGAGAGAGAATTTCATTTTTCTTAGTTTTGTTAGATCGCGCGTGCGCGAGAGAGTATGTGTGTATGTGCGTGTTTTGTGTGTCCGCGGTGCGCGCCGAAGAACAAGGATAATTAGCGAATGATTGTTTGAAGTTGGAAAGATTGTTGGTATATTTGAGGTTGTTTGTTTACCTTTTTAGCTAGGATAGGGTGGTGATGAATGTCTTGGGCGAAAGCATTGGATCTCGATCTCGGTTCTGCATTTTTTTTGTTCTTCGGAAGCCGGCTGTTTAGTGTTTTTATGTTCTGAGTAAGTACTGTTTTTATTCATTTTTGTTAGGCGCGTTCGTGATTGATAGAAAGTTTATTGTTTATCTTTGATTATACATACATACATACATATACCAAAGGCACTTCCCCCAATTTTGGGGGGTAGCCGACAACAACAAGAAACAAAACAAAAAGGGGACCTCTACTCTCTACGTTCCTCCAGCCTAACCAGGGACTCAGCCGAGTTCAGCTGGTACTGCTAGGGTGCCACAGCCCAACCTCCCACATTTCCACCACAGATGAAGCTTCATACTGCTGAGTCCCCTACTGCTGCTACCTCCGCGGTCATCTAAGGCACCAGAGGAAGCAGCAGGGCCTACCGGAACTGCGTCACAATCGCTCGCCATTCATTCCTATTTCTAGCACGCTCTCTTGCCTCTCTCACATCTATCCTCCTATCACCCAGAGCTTTCTTCACACCATCCATCCACCCAAACCTTGGCCTTCCTCTTGTACTTCTCCCATCAACTCTTGCATTCATCACCTTCTTTAGCAGACAGCTATTTTCCATTCTCTCAACATGGCCAAACCACCTCAACACATTCATATCCACTCTAGCCGCTAACTCATTTCTTACACCCGTTCTCACCCTCACCACTTCGTTCCTAAACCTATCTACTCGAGATACACCAGCCATACTCCTCAGACACTTCATCTCAAACACATTCAATTTCTGTCTCTCCATCACTTTCATTCCCCACAACTCCGATCCATACATCACAGTTGGTACAATCACTTTCTCATATAGAACTCTCTTTACATTCATGCCCAATCCTCTATTTTTTACTACTCCCTTAACTGCCCCCAACACTTTGCAACCTTCATTCACTCTCTGACGTACATCTGCTTCCACTCCACCATTTGCTGCAACAACAGACCCCAAGTACTTAAACTGATCCACCTCCTCAAGTAACTCTCCATTCAACATGACATTCAACCTTGCACCACCTTCCCTTCTCGTACATCTCATAACCTTACTCTTACCCACATTAACTCTCAACTTCCTTCTCTCACACACCCTTCCAAATTCTGTCACTAGTCGGTCAAGCTTCTCTTCTGTGTCTGCTACCAGTACAGTATCATCCGCAAACAACAACTGATTTACCTCCCATTCATGATCATTCTCGCCTACCAGTTTTAATCCTCGTCCAAGCACTCTAGCATTCACCTCTCTCACCACTCCATCAACATACAAGTTAAACAACCACGGCGACATCACACATCCCTGTCTCAGCCCCACTCTCACCGGAAACCAATCGCTCACCTCATTTCCTATTCTAACACATGCTTTACTACCTGTGTAGAAACTTTTCACTGCTTGCAACAACCTTCCACCAACTCCATATAACCTCATCACATTCCACATTGCTTCCCTATCAACTCTATCATATGCTTTCTCCAGATCCATAAACGCAACATACACCTCCTTACCTTTTGCTAAATATTTCTCGCATATCTGCCTAACTGTAAAAATCTGATTCATACAACCCCTACCTCTTCTAAAACCACCCTGTACTTCCAAGATTGCATTCTCTGTTTTATCCTTAATCCTATTAATCAGTATTCTACCATACACTTTTCCAACTACACTCAACAAACTAATACCTCTTGAATTACAACACTCATGCACATCTCCCTTACCCTTATATAGTGGTACAATACATGCACAGACCCAATCTACTGGTACCATTGACAACACAAAACACACATTAAACAATCTCACCAACCATTCAAGTACAGTCACACCCCCTTCCTTCAACATCTCAGCTTTCACACCATCCATACCCGATGCTTTTCCTACTCTCGTTTCATCTAGTGCTCTCCTCACTTCCTCTATTGTAATCTCTCTCTCATTCTCATCTCCCATCACTGGCACCTCAACACCTGGAACCGCAATTATATCTGCCTCCCTATCATCCTCAACATTCAGCAAATTTTCAAAATATTCCGCCCACCTTTTCCTTACCTCCTCTCCTTTTAACAACCTTCCATTTCCATCTTTCACTGTCTCTTCAATTCTTCCGCCGACCTTCCTTACTCTCTTCACTTCTTTCCAAAACTTCTTCTTATTCTCTTCATATGACTGACCCAGTCCCTGACCCCACCTCAGGTCAGCTGCCCTCTTTGCCTCACGTACCTTGCGTTTTACTTCCACCTTTTTCTCTCTATATTTTTCATACTTCTCTATACTATTACTCTGCAGCCATTCTTCAAAGGCCCTCTTTTTCTCTTCCACTTTTACCTTCACTCCTTCATTCCACCATTCACTGCCCTTCCTCATGCTGCCTCCAACAACCTTCTTGCCACATACATCACTTGCAATCCCAACAAAATTTTCTTTTGCTAACTTCCACTCCTCCTCTAAATTACCAGTTTCTCTTACTCTCACCTCGTCATATGCCATTTTCAACCTTTCCTGATATTTACTTTTTACCCCCGGTTTTATTAGCTCTTCAACCCTCACTAGCTCCCTTTTACATCCACCTACTCTATTCCCCCACTTTGATTATAGTACGATAGTTTAGTTTAGTTAGGAGTTTTCGTAAGCGTTTTTTTCTTTTTTATTGCAGGCCGTAGTTCCTCCTTTGGATTCCTTTATACTCCTTGGAGTTTTAGTTTGGCCTGGAAGGTGGTGTTTGCCAGCCGTGTGTATATTGTATATGATTAGCTTGATGATGACGACCCGGACCGGACAATGAATATAGGAATAGACTGCTGAAATACAGAATTTTTGAACGTTGATGACCCGGCTATAAAATACGGATTTCTCTCACGACAATTGATAACGACGACCACCGCATAAGATTGCATGGTCGAATTGGCCGTACGATAGTGTTGGCCAGTGCCAGTAGGCTACAACTTGCTTAAGGACTGTTGCGTGTGAACCAAGAGGTTCTCTTGGTTTGGCATTACATTAATTTTTTTTGTGTTGCAGAATATGATTGGTGTTTAGTATTAAGTAATTTATTTAGTCTTAAGTGTGCTTTTGGTACTGTGCGTGGACTGACGGTGTTGGGTACATTAAAAGGATATTGTTTTTCGATTGTTGGCGAGTTTTCGGTACCATCACGCACCGATATATACAGCGAATTTTGTGTGTTTTTTTCTATTGAATTTATGATAAATTGTGATTGTTCCTGGTTTATGGCATATGGTGGATGGTTTGGTGATAAGTGATTTGTTCTAGTGTTAAGTCAGTTTAATGATTTGTGTTCTGTTTTTGGTTGCGTTAATATAGTTTTAAGGCTTATGTTTTGTTTTCATTTTCCTTCTGTCCAAGAGTCTAGTTTAAAGTAAAGTAAGGGGAAAATTTGTGTTGTGGGATATTTTGGAAGTAAGAGTGATCAAGGGTGGGGGGGGGGTTGTTTTGTATACATCCCGCTACATAAATTTGGCGCCCGAACAGGGACGACTGTTGAAGGTGGGATTGAAACTGGACTTTTGGACAGGGGTAAATAGGTTTTGGAATTACTTAAAATATTAATGGTATTGAAATGGAGTTAATGGAAGAACAGTTGCATATTTTAAAGGAGGAATTGCGGTTTTCTAATGAGCGAGAGGAGAGGTTGTTGTTGGAGAATGCGAGGTTAAGTAGTGAGAATGAGGAGATGCAAAGGAAACTTAGGGAACTTCAGGGAACTGTAGAGAGAGTGGAAGAGGGTGTTGAGATGAGGATGCGAGAAAATGAGAAACGAATGGAAGCTATGATAGGGCAAGTAATGGGGATGATGAAAACTGTTATAGGTGAAGGTGCAGTCGGAGGAGTGGCTTCTGCTTCTGGTAACGGGTTGATTGTGGAAGAGGATAGGGTAAGTGATAATGGGGAAGGTAGTGATAGTGATATTGAAAGTAAAGGGCCTAGACATAGTAAGATTGGAACAAAGGGTGATAGGAAGAAGGAGAAGAAAGGTAAAGATAATGTGAAGAAAGAAAAGAAGAAAGGTCAGGGTGTGAGTGAGGATGATCATGATTGGGTGAAGGTGGTAAATAAGAAAAAGGTTAAGAAGGGAATAGTTAAAGATAGGACTTTGAGTGTAGAACTAGATTCATTGTATTCAAATGAAGAAGAAGGCAACAAGAAGGGAGTAGACAGTGAAGATAGTAGTGAGAATGAAGTAGAGGAAGTTTGTAAGACAGTGTTTATGAGAGAGGTACCTAGGTGTGAAAGGTTTAATGAACATAGCAGTAGGGATGTATATGACTTCTTTAGGGAATATGAAAAGTTTTGTCAGGCTAAGTATGGGGATAGTGAGAGAGTTTGGGCTAGGGAGTTGGGAGAATTTTTGTCAGGATATTTGTTGACGATGTATGGGGTGATAATGAGTGTAGGAGAGGTTGAGTATGAAAGTGTAAAGAGGAGGATAATTGAACAGGTAAAACGTATGAAAGGTAGTGTTAAGTATAAGCGAAAAAATGATTTTGATGAAGCACGAATGAAGGTGGGTGAAGCAATCTCGATGTATGTATGTCGGTTAGAAACATTGGCTAGGAAGAAGTATGGGGACGAAGGAATAAATGAAAATAAGGAACTAATGAAGAAGTTTTTGGGTACAGTACCAGAGAGTGTGTGTGAGTTTATTAATTTGAAACGGAAGGAGAAAATGAGGTGGACTAGAGAGAGATTGACTTGGGATGATATTTTAGAGATAGTTGAGGATTACGAGTTGGATAGGTGTATGAAAGAAAGTAAATCTGTGAGTGTAAGAACTGGAATGGAGGAATGTGTGCCAGAATTTGGTAGTTTTAGAGATGCTGTTATGAGAGGGCCAATGAGGGCAGCTGATAGTGTAATAGATAGAAGTGTTAGGGTGAGTAA
This sequence comes from Palaemon carinicauda, assembly GCF_036898095.1. Classification (NCBI taxonomy): domain Eukaryota; kingdom Metazoa; phylum Arthropoda; class Malacostraca; order Decapoda; family Palaemonidae; genus Palaemon; species Palaemon carinicauda. The sequence goes on from NC_090749.1 coordinate 100,932,358, forward strand.
TGTAGGAATACCTATGCCGAGAAATGACGGGTTTAGACAGGGAAATCAAGTTTGGAGAGATAGAAGTGCTAGTACGCAGCAAGTTAGGTTAGGTAGTGGTATCCGTGAAGAGAGGTGTTATAGGTGTGGGAAGGTAGGACATAAAAAGAACGAGTGTAGATGGGCATTAGGAGCATGTTTCTGGTGTGGAGAGACAGGGCATCGTATTAGCGACTGTAAGAAAGAGAAAGTGGTTAAGTGTTATCGGTGTGGTATGACTGGACACATAGCGAGTGGATGCCGTAATAATCGTATGAATGTAATTTGTGGTAATTGTGGTAAGGATGGTCATTATGCTAGAATGTGCAAGGAGCAGCGGGGTAAGTGTACTGAATGTGGTGAAGATGGGCATGTAGCTAGGGTTTGTAGAAAGAAGGGATCAAGTCAGCCAGGATGTTCGGGAAACTAATTAATCAGAGGGTTCAGCTGGGTGAGTCCTCGTGTGTGTGGGGAGTGAATGTGATGCATGTTCGTGAGGGTTTATTGCATGAAGATGTGATGGGAGAAAGAGCACATGATTGCATGGGTGTGAAAATAATTTTTAATGGTGTAGAGTTGGTTGGTTTGATTGATACTGGTTGTGGTGTCAATTTAATGTTTAGGAATGCATATGATAAGGTAAAAGAGGTTTGTGAATTTAAGGGATGTAAGGGTGAAGTAAAAGGTATTGGTAATTTGCGTATGCCTGTGCAAGGAAAGTTGCGGGAAAATGTTATGATTGGGGGGCTGATGATGGAGGATAATGATTTTTACGTGGTTGAGGGAGCAAATGAGAAATATGACGTACTGCTTGGGTATAAATTTCTGAAAAAATGTGGTATGATTGTACATCCAAGTGTGAATATGATTGAAATAAAGGTTAAAGGTAATATTTGTGGGGAATTTTATTTAAAGGAAGACGGCAGAGTGAGTACGAAGGTGTGGAAGGGAGTGCCGTTGGTAGCAAAGGAAAGTGTAAAGTTATCGGGTAAGAAAGGTGAGGTTATTAGTGTAAAAGTTGCATGGCCGAGCAGTCTGGGAATTTCAAATAGTGACAAGGATGAATATGTAGTGGAAGGTATGGAAGCAGGTAATTTGGTGAAAACGAGTGCGTATGTATATGATGGTGTTATGAATATGCAGGAACCCAAGGTGTATGTAAGGTTGTTGCCGAGTGTTAGGAGGAAGAGAGTACGTGGAATACGTGAGGGCGATTGCATGGGATGTATGTATACACTGATCAATGTAGAGGATGGAAGATATGTTAAGGCGAGACAGGTAATGGCTGGTAAGGTAAAGAACAATGACGATTGGGATTACGATACGTTGAAAGGAAGAATTAAGTTAGATGAGAGTATAAGTGAGGTCGAAAGGGAACGATTGCTTAAGATGTTATGGGATAAGCGGAGAGTTATGAGTCTCGGTGACGATGATTGTGGGGGGTCAGACCTGCCAGAATTTAAAATAGTTCTCAGTGATGATACCCCCATATATCAGCGTCCCAGGCATTTTTCTCCGCCTATTGCCAAGGAGATAGAGGAGCAGTGTCAGGAACTAGAGCGTATGGGTGTAATAGAAAGGAGTGAGAGTGCCTGGAATAGCCCTATTGTCCCTGTACGAAAGCCTGATGGAAGTTTACGTATGTGTATTGATTATAGGAAGGTGAATGAGGTGACTGTTAAAGAACGTTTTCCGATGAATGTGGTGTCTGATTGTGTTTATAAGATGCATGGAATGAAAGTTTTTACTAAATTAGATTTGGTGCGTGGCTATTACCAGATGCCTCTGGCAGAGGGGAGCAGGCCCATTACCGCATTTTCAAGTACAAATTGTCACTTTCAATTTAAAAGGTTGAGTTTTGGTCTTGCTAATGCGCCTGCTGCCTTCCAAAGAGCGATGAATGTTGTATTGGCTGGGTTTGATAGACAGAAGGTGACTGTTTTTATAGATGATATTCTGATTGCGAGCGAGACTGTTGAGGAACATATGAGGTTGCTTGAGGCAGTGTTGATGCGGTTAATTGAAGTTAGTGTGAAAATTAAGCTTGAGAAGTGTACATGGTTGTCCAGGGAGGTGGAATTTCTTGGGCATGTAGTGGGTGAATCTGGTATAAGGAAGAGCGACAAGTTTGTGAATAAGGTGCGAGAATTTCCACGTCCCCGGACTGTGCGTGAGTTGCGAGGTTTTCTTGGTTTGGTTGAGTTTGGGCGCAAGTTTGTTAGAGATTGTTCAGGTATAGGGAAGCCTTTGAATGAATGGACGGGTAAAAGGAATAGTACAAAATTAAAATGGGATGATCGGATGATAGAAGCGTTTGAAAGGTTGAAGGAAGAGGCCGCAAAAGACGTCACTTTGGCATTTCCGGACTACAGTGAAAATGCGAATATGCTAGAGTTGTATACGGATGCGAGTGGGGTTAGTATGGGTGGTTGTTTGGTTCAAATGCAGAGAGTAAATGGAGAAGAGCAATTGAGAGTAATAGCGTATGTTAGTAAAGCGTTTAATAAAGCTGAGCGGAAGTATTCGACGATTGACAGGGAATTGGCTGCAATACGATTTTGTGTGAAAGCATTGAAAGTATTTTTGTATGGTGTAAAATTCATTGTGCGTACTGACCATCAGCCCCTAGTGTACATGATAAGGAAAGAGTGTGTGAATGCAAGGGTTGCTAGGACCATAGAGGATTTGAATGAATTTGATTTCAGGTTAGAATATGTACCGGGAAATAAGAATGTGATAGCGGATGCGATGTCAAGGATGCATGGGAGGATGGAAGATAAAGAGAGTAATCAGAATTCTGAAAGGTTGCCTGAAGGTTTAGTTGTGGAGCAGAGTTATGAAGGGGAAGATATGGTGTATAAGTGTATCCTAATGGGTTTAAGTAAGTTAATACAAGAGGGGTTAGATACGGAAATACCAGGTAGCGTAAGCGAGCTTAAAAGAAGGGTGATGAATGAAGTGTCAAAAGAAATGGTATATGAGGAGGAGAGTAGTGTACTAGAAGGGGAAGTATTATCAAGGATATTATTGGTGGTAAGTATGTTGTATGGTGTAACTGTATCTTTGTATTTTGGATGGAATCGACCGATGGAATATAGGGCATGTAAGGAGAATGATAGGGAATATATTTTGAGGATTCAATGTAAGGAGGAATGTTGCAAATTGTTGAGCGAGAAGGATAATGGTGCAAGTGACCTTAATCTAAGATATGGGGGTATAGAGGACAGTGAACATGATGATGAACATATTGGTGAAGTGAGTGACAGAATTGAAAGGAGAGTAAATGTATGTATGCATGGTGTAAAAGGAAGGATGATGACATATGTGAATATAAATGAGAATGAATATTGTAGTTTAATTGATACGGGTGCTCAAGTGTCATTAGTAAATGAGTCGGTTATCAGGGAAATTGAGAGGTACAATTGGGAAGTGAAAAGACAGTGTACGAGTGTGAGAATTCATGGAATAGGTCAGGGAAGTTTACTTGTTTGGGAAGAAGTGAGGTTGAAGGTGAAACTAGGGAGTATGGAAGTTGAACATAATTTTATTGTAATGGGAGAGAATGAAATGCCTAGTTGTTTTTTGATGGGAATAGATTTTTTGAGGTTGCACCATGTGTCAGTTGATGTTGGTAAGGGTTTGCTTTCAAAGAGTGGCTGTAAGGTAATAGTAATTGAGGATAACAGTGTATACATGGCGAATTTTGTTGGCATGATTGATATTGCAAAGAGTGAAGATGATTTGTTAAGCAAAGAAGAGGTGGAAGAAATGCAAGGTGAATGTTTCGAAATAAATAGGTTACGTGAATGTATTTTAAATGGTATTAGGGTGGAAGAATGGCCGTGTGATTTGGAAGCGTATAAGAAAGTTGTTAAAAGATTTATTGTTTGTAAGAATATTGTGTACTTTTTGCATAGGGGAATGGATGAAGATATATATGTTCCTGTATTTCCAATGCATGCAGCTGTAAGTATGTGTATGGTAGTGCATGACAGGTATGGGCATATGGGGAAGAATAAATTGTGGGAATGCATGCGAGAGAGGTTGTTTACGCCTGGGTTGAGTCAAATTTGTAGGGATGTAGCGACCACTTGTGAGGATTGTCAGAAGGGGAAGTATCAGAGCATGCATGCAAGTCCGCCTGTTCTGAGGTTACGTATGAAAGAGCCATTTGAGATGTTTGTGATTGATTGTGTTTCGTTGCCTGTGACTGCGAGGAGACATGTGGGAATGATTGTCATGGTCGATCATATGAGCAAGTTTGCTTATGCAGTACCCATCAAGAATAAGAGAAGTGAGACTGTAGCGAGAATGGTAAGTCAAGTGATGTTGCCGATGAGTGTGTGTAAGCCTGCAAAAGTGTTAAGTGACAATGGTCCGGAGTTTGTTGGATGGGAGTTTGAGCAGATGTTGAGAGAATGGGGCATTGAACATGTGTATTCGACTCCGTATATGCCAAGTGCGAATGGTTTGGCTGAAAGGACTGTAAGAACCTTAACAGAAATTTTGCGGATGATGAGTACATGTGATAATGATTGGGATTTATATGTTGGGCGTGCGTTGTGGGCGTATAATGCGACTGTGCACAAGAGTACTGGTATGTCTCCGTGTAAGTTTGTGTTGAATTTTGAAAAGATAGTAAGACCGGGATTGAGTGTGTCCGAGAATGATAGAGATGTTTGGAAGAAAGCAAATGAGAGATTTGAAAGCTACAAAGTGGGAGAGAAAGTGTTAAAAGAAGTAATTGAAAAAGGAAGAATGAATGTCAATAAGGTACGTGATAAGTTTGAAGGTCCATATGAGGTGTTGGATGTTGGTTCTAGTGGGCTGAGTTATGTTTTAGGTAAAATAAGTGTGGATGGTAGTGTGGAAAAGGTTAGGGCACACCACAATCAGTTGCGGAAATGGAAGGAGGTACCAAGATATATTCAGGAGAATGGTATGAATAAATGGCTGAAAATGAACAAATATGAACCGAGCATGTGTGAGGCATTAGGTTTAGAAGATAAGCAATTGGTGTTAGTAGAGTATGGAAGGAAAAAGAAGTCTGAGAATTTTACTGGGGATAAAAGGCGGGAAAATTTTGTAGTTGTAGGCGGGAATCAGAATAAGCAGGACAAGGGTGTAAATGTACAGGTGAGTATGGAAGATAAATGTATTAATACAGATGAAACTTGGATGAGTATGAATGATACTTATAGTGTGTGTGGTTTTTCGTTAGATGAAGCAAGAGAACGTATGACGGACACGAGAATGAAAGATAGGAGAATGATAAGCAGTATGAATGATTCTTTTGTTAAAGTAGAAAATGGTTTAGATGTAATGGATGAATTGTTGACAGAAATTAGTGGGATTTTCGGGCCAGATGAAACTGAGGTAGATGAAATAGTGAATGATATCTTAGACGAGCAGAGCATAGACGGGAATAGTAATAGTACGTTGAATGAAAACGACATGGAAGAAGTGAATGAGAGAGTGCAGGTATATGAAGGCCCAGTTACCCGAAGCCGAGGCCCTGTTCCTGATTGCGACTGGGTAATGAGAAAATAGGTAAGTGTTGTGTGAGGATTTGGCAAAGTAAGGGGGGAGGAATGTGGAGGATTAATTTTATTTTAATTTATTTTTTTGTTTGCCAAATCAAGAGAGAGAGAGAGAGAGAGTGTTTATTTAAGTTTTGTGAGAGAGAGAGAGAGAGAGAGAGAGAGAGAGAGAGAGAGAGAGAGTGTTTACAGTATTGGCTTTAGTTTTGTCACAGAGAGAGAGAGAGAGAGAGAGAGAGAGTGAGTTGTTTTAGTATTGTTAAATAGAGACATTTTATTTGCTTTAGCTTTGTCATTAGAGAGAGAGAGAGAGAGAGAGAGAGAGAGAGAGTGAGTGAGTGAGTGAGTGTGGGTGTTTATTTACTTAAGTTTTGTCAAACCGCAAGAGAAAGAAAGTGTTTATTTGCTTAGTTTTGTGAGAGAGAGAGAGAGAGAGAGAGAGAGAGAGAGAGAGAGAGAGAGAGAGAGAGAGAGAGTGTTTATTTGCTTTAGTTTTGTCAGAGAGAGAGAGAGAGAGAGAGAGAATTTCATTTTTCTTAGTTTTGTTAGATCGCGCGTGCGCGAGAGAGTATGTGTGTATGTGCGTTTGTGTGTGCGTGTTTTGTGTGTCCGCGGTGCGCGCCGAAGAACAAGGATAATTAGCGAATGATTGTTTGAAGTTGGAAAGATTGTTGGTATATTTGAGGTTGTTTGTTTACCTTTTTAGCTAGGATAGGGTGGTGATGAATGTCTTGGGCGAAAGCATTGGATCTCGAACGATAGAAGGAGTCGGTTCTGCATTTTTTTTGTTCTTCGGAAGCCGGCTGTTTAGTGTTTTTATGTTCTGAGTAAGTACTGTTTTTATTCATTTTTGTTAGGCGCGTTCGTGAATGATAGAAAGTTTATTGTTTATCTTTGATTATAGTATGATAGTTTAGTTTAGTTAGGAGTTTTCGTAAGCGTTTTTTTCTTTTTTATTGCAGGCCGTAGTTCCTCCTTTGGATTCCTTTATACTCCTTGGAGTTTTAGTTTGGCCTGGAAGGTGGTGTTTGCCAGCCGTGTGTATATTGTATATGATTAGCTTGATGATGACGACCCGGACCGGACAATGAATATAGGAATAGACTGCTGAAATACAGAATTTTTGAACGTTGATGACCCGGCTATAAAATACGGATTTCTCTCACGACAATTGATAACGACGACCACCGCATAAGATTGCATGGTCGAATTGGCCGTACGATAGTGTTGGCCAGTGCCAGTAGGCTACAACTTGCTTAAGGACTGTTGCGTGTGAACCAAGAGGTTCTCTTGGTTTGGCATTACATTAATTTTTTTTGTGTTGCAGAATATGATTGGTGTTTAGTATTAAGTAATTTATTTAGTCTTAAGTGTGCTTTTGGTACTGTGCGTGGACTGACGGTGTTGGGTACATTAAAAGGATATTGTTTTTCGATTGTTGGCGAGTTTTCGGTACCATCACGCACCGATATATACAGCGAATTTTGTGTGTTTTTTTCTATTGAATTTATGATAAATTGTGATTGTTCCTGGTTTATGGCATATGGTGGATGGTTTGGTGATAAGTGATTTGTTCTAGTGTTAAGTCAGTTTAATGATTTGTGTTCTGTTTTTGGTTGTGTTAATATAGTTTTAAGGCTTATGTTTTGTTTTCATTTTCCTTCTGTCCAAGAGTCTAGTTTAAAGTAAAGTAAGGGGAAAGTTTGTGTTGTGGGATATTTTGGAAGTAAGAGTGATCAAGGGTGTGGGGGGGTTGTTTTGTATACATCCCGCTACAAGGCAATGATCCCCCCTTAGGGTTGCGTCCGAGTATGAGGAACGGCACGTCCTTCCTCTATTGCTGGGGCTAGGTGTCCGACCTTTCCTGCAATAGCGATACGTCTTCCATCCTTCCTAGTTCAGGGTGTAACATCCCTGCTCTAGGTTAGGCTTGGGGGGAGTTAGTTCTGTGCCTTGCTGAAACGATACCCATGCACCGTTCTCAGACAGGCTGCCTTACCTTAGGCTAGGGAGCGTCCTCCCTTCCTTGGTGGCCGCTTTGGTACAGAGCCTCCTCCATAGAAGACCCTAATTCTTCTCCCCTCCCCACCTATCTCTTGTATGGCCTAGCCTATACTTAGGTTAGTCTATACCCATCTGTCCCCTGTCCTACAACTCCTCCTTAGGGTGGAGTGACAGGGCTACCTTGAGCTCCTGTGTGTAGTCCGCTCTGGTACATATACCCTTCATAGTGTCCTATGGGGTTAGCCACTTGATGCGTTTTGTCCACAGGGGTTTTCCCCCCTCTTGGGTGTTCCCTAGCCCTCCCTTGGGCTACCCTGGCTCCCGGCCCTCTGCGGCCCCTGCTTCTGGGTGATAGGGCTAGCCTCTATCATGGGTACACCCACTCAGTTGGGATGTCTTGGGGTCCGTGGCCGTACCCCTACATCCCTCCTTCTGTCTCTTTCACTATCCTGGTGCCGGTCCCTTGCCGCCTCCCCTGTCGGTGATACCCACCTCCCAACCTTGGTGACATATCCCTTGCCTTCTGGGCCGTCAGTCCTCCGTGTGCCGGGGGACTGCCGCCTTCCGTCGGCGTCCAGCCGATGGCCTTCCCTCTTACCTCATAGCTTCGGTCGTCCGTCCACCGGTCCGGCCCCCGGAGTGCTGGCATCCACTGCCGGCAGTCCGGTTCTGCTATAACCCATCCTTGTCCTTGTCACCAAGCCGGCAACCTTCGGCTGCCGGAGCCGCCGCTCCCCGCCGGCGTGCCGCCGTTATGCCGGCGGCCGCCATCCTGGTATTACCCCTGACTTATATATTTGTCTTCCCTAATGCCAGAAACTCTGCTGGAGCGGCCTCCGGCGTGCCGTCGGTCTGCCGGAGCCTTCCGGAGGCGTCAAAGCGACTTGCACCCCTTCTACTAGCTATCATCTCATGCTGATAGCCCTACATCGCAACCAGATGGTTTGATTACATAAATAGATAGGTATTATCTTACCGTTCTATTAGTAACCATGCTGTCTTCTTGCATATCACAGATTTACAGCATGCTGTGTGTATCTTAGCACGGCTGGTTGCCGGAAACCGTTACCCTATGGGATCTTCTACGTTCCCAATTCTAGGGTCTGAGTGGCCTCAGTCCCAGTTTTATATCCTTGGCAATTCCCACTAGAATTCCCACTGCCTTCCTGGCATTCTATGTTGAATTCTGTCCTGTGCCCTCGGTCACAACAAATTGCCTATGGATAAGGTTACGGTAACCAGCCGGGCGGGTTACACGGAGTATGTGTCTATCTCCTTCTTTTCCGCCCATTCTCTGAACATCACATTGTTTATACCACTTATTATTAAGTTAAAGATTAATCATTTAATATTTAACTTTAGAATAGAAGTCATTCTTATGACTCCCCCATATTCATGTTCTTTTTCTCTTACAGGAGGAGCACGTGAAGTGCAACCACGGCTTCTGTGGAGTGAAGCGCCCGCACTTTTATGGGCACACGGCGTGTAGGACTCACGCCCCTTGTGCCAACAAGAAAGGTGATCTGAAGTTCTGGGACCCGCAGAACTGTACGGTCTGCCAGGAACGCCTGGTCGAGGCGTTCAATAACCCTCTCTCAGCGGAGGTTAGGGACGCTTCTCGAGAGAAGCTACGCAAATGGGTGCGTGGCTTCCAGAAGAACGCCACTGGACCGTACCTTGCCACTGAAGACTTGAGGGCCTTACTGTTCCCAAAGGCATCCCCAGACTCTGTGGTCCCCAAGGATCAGATCCCCACCGTCCAGATCACGGTGGAACCCGATGTTGTCATGGCCCAGTCCATGCACGAGTGTCGCCTGGATACCGATAACGCGGAGCGTATGTCGGAGGTGTCGGAGACAACGGAGAGGAACCTCATGGCCGAAAAATTGGACTATGAGGAGGACCGAGTGGAATACGCCGAGGCGGAGCAAGAGGTCGCCCCGCCTTCCACCACCGCCCCAACTCCTACACCGACGGAAGTATCACTCCCGTCTACCTCCGCCACCCCGGACCCCATCCCAACCAGCGCCCAGGAGATGTTCCGTATGCTTGAAGCTCTTATGGACAAGAAACTCCGTGAGACTCACGAATACATCAGGACCATGGGAAGTTCCAAGGAGCCGAAAAGGATTTCGGTTAAGGACCTCCCGGCATGCTCGCACGCCAACCCCTGGAGGTATGCTGAGCATATGCCTATCGCAACGGGCAGGATCTTCGTCAGTGAGAAGGTCGGCTCGGTTGCCCTGGAAGAAGTGGAGTTCTTCCCGAGTTTTGAGGCTTATCCGGACTGTTACGTCCGGCTTCGATCCGAACCTGCCTCTAAAGAAGAGACCGAACCTAAGGAGGTGATAGTGTTCGATCTCCCGAAGGCCCAGGCTATGCTGGCCAACGCTTTTAAAAGTAGGGGTTTTACCTGCTCAAAGCTTCCAGCGCTGAGCAAGAAGCACCCTGCCTACGTCGCACCTGATGATGCGATCCTCCCCTTCATGGAAAAGGCCTTCGCTGCAGTACACAAGGCAGTGGAAGAAGGGAAACCTTGCCCTGCATTGGAGGAGTGCAGACCCTTCTCCCTGGTTACTTCCCCCGATGTTCGACACTGGAAGGATATCCAGCATACCTTCGTGGTGGGAAAACTAGTTCTAGAGAGAGAGAGGCTTCAGCCTTTCAGACCCACTGGTTTTGATATGACACACCCCTGGCTCCTCCCCCCGACAGCTGTAAGCGGGCACAAACCACGCCCATCGGGGCGGAGCAACCAGAGACATGTGAGTTGACAGGAACCAACCCGCCATATTTGAAGTTGACAGGACACAGGTAACACCTGTTACACCTCACCATTACTACAACCCTCCCCTAATTATTGTTACGAGGGACAACGCCTTAATCAACCAATTAAAATGTCCAAAAAAGTCGTAGTATCAGCAGATGTGCATAATCTTAGCGAAATTAGCGATGATGACCATATTCTACCGGCACAACCCAAAAGGAAGAGATGTCCCAAAACGGAAGTAACCAGCCAGGAACCTTCCAACAGTGAAATTCTTCAATTGTTATTATTACAGAATCAAACATTAATGAAACTAGTGGAGAAAGGGTAAGGTTTAATATTCTGTTTTTATATAAAAACGTCTTGGATAGCAGCGGATATAGACTGATGACGTCACGAGCATGGCAGTAAAAGGTAAACAATGAGCCGGTACGGATCGTGCGGTAGTGATAATCGTAAAAGTTTGAAAATAGATAAATTTCGAGACCGAAGTACATTATCATATAATCCTAAACTATGTGTAAAGTGAGCCTAAACATTATTAGGGCTAAATACTTGTGTGCCAAAGGTAATTTATGCAGTAAGGTGAGGTGTTAACTAGGTTTGCCTTTCGTTCCAAAGAGTTGAGTAGCCTAACTAGCCTAACTTTTTCTTATTTTAAGTTTAATATACTACGTCAATCTAGGCTACCTATTAGCCGCTGCTTGCGCCTATCCCACCGAGATCCTATCGTCGACATTTAACTGGAGGGGTTCCTGTCAAAGGCGGTATAATTGCGCCTACCTCAGCTAATGGGTAGAATTTTATATCACACTCGTTTCCTTTCGATATAATGGTTTACCCCTTACCATGAGGAACTGCGTCTTAAGAATTTCTGACAGGTCGGCTATACAAATAATATAAGATTATTACTGTAGAGGCTATATAGTTTAAGCATGGGATATTAGTGAGAGGATGCCGATTGACCTGAATTAACCTATGAAGGCCATTTGAGCCTAGAACCCGATTGCCTGGCTTCAGCCTTCTAGGTCTGCTGCTGTCCAACCTGATTCGTAAATTCATGAGCCATGTTATAGACATCAGTTAAACTTTTATCATCAAATTTGAGTCTAGATTTTCATTCCTATTGCAGAGGTGGTTCGACTGCAAAAAGGAATGACAATACTCCTCCTCCCAAGCGCCCTCGCCGTAAAGTAGATTTACCTGAGAATGCAAATGAAGAATTATTTACTACTTATAATGAAGATAGTAGTGACTATGAAGAATTTAACCCACTTACTTTTAACAAACCTATTCCTACTTATATATCTAACAATTTCAATGCTGTGCCCTCCATTCATAGAGATGGGAAAATACAATTAAATGACTCCCTAATTGCATTAACATTAAGTGAAGGAGACAAGAACTCTCATGATCAATTCTTTGTTTGTAATCATAATAAAGAACTTGCAGACCTTTTCAAATTGATAAATTTGCCAAAGTTGAACTTTTGGCCAAGTGGCAGGTTGTTCAATGAAGATTTCAAGAAGAAATTTCACTTTGATATTGAAAACATTAAAATGGCTATATCTTCTTTTCAAGGGCATGCAGCTCTGGCGCAATTAGCTTACCCCTCTAAGATTAACGATATTGATTTCATTACTAAAGTGATAATTGGGCCTTTCAGGAAACACATTGATCTAATTAAAAGTTTAATCCGCTCATTCAGAAGTAGAACTTTACCCAGGAACCTCAATTTAGATACCAGAGATGCTATTATTAAAGCTGAAACTAATGATATATGGGTCTTATCAGATGATCATAGGAACGCTATTGCTTCATGCTTTCGAGGCGGTCCCCTTCCTAGAGGAGGGGACATTTTCCCTAGAGGTGGAAGGTTCAACTTTGGCAAGCATCAGGGCTACCCCAGAGGGAAATTCAACTCTTACAGAGGTTTCAGGGGAAGCTTTGGGTTCAGGAATAGGTTCAATCCCTACAGGCGAGGTATCAAGAGAGGTGGCCGAAGAGGGGGAAGGAGTACAGGGGGACAGACAGCAATTAATTCAGACGTCAAAGATAAGAAACAAAACTAATAATTCTTTAATTCTTAATACCATCGAGCCCTGCTCGGACCAAGATGAAAATAACCTGGAGCTACACAGTAAAGATAAAAATCTGGCAAATGTACCCACTAACAATTCAATGATATTGGAAGAGTTAAATTTTCCTTCAGAAGCCTCCAGCTCCAGGGAAACCTCTCACGCCCCTCCAGTAAGTGGGATAGGTAGGTCATTGACAAATAAATTAAAAAATTGGCAAAAACTCCCAAATTCTTCTTTTGCATGCAACTTGATCAGTAAGGGTGTGAGACTCCCATTTATCAATAAAAATAAGGCTCAAAAGACTTTGAAAAGATTAGGGGTTGATAGATATTATTCTTCTAGCAAGAGAATAATACTAGAGAGAGAATGTAACAGATTACTAGACCTAGGGGTAATAGAACAAATTAACAGGAATTCTTTCTACTACTCTAACCACATATTTTACAAGCTTAAACCCGATGGGAGCATTCGCCTAATCTTCGATATGAAATGCCTTAATACTATGATCAAAAAACCTTCTTTCTCCATGCTGAAACCTAAAACTTTATTCCCTTATTTGCATTTAAACAACTGGGCATGTAGACTTGATTTAAAGGACGCTTATTGGCACGTCCCCCTTCATTCAAGTGCTCAAAGATTCTTAACGTTCAAATTAGGAAAGCGCAAATTCAAATGGACGGTTGTTCCCTTCGGGTTAAAGACAGCTCCCTACATCTTTTCCAAACTAATATACACAGTAGTCAAATACATTAGGAAGGAATATAATATTCTCATCTTTAACTACTTAGATGATATACTCATATTAGCAGATTACTTTCACAAATGCGAGGCTCACACCCAAATAGTCATTGAAGTGCTCACAGAGCTGGGCTGGCAAATATCTATTAAAAAGTCTGTCATTCATCCAGTGCAAAAGATAGAGTTCTTGGGAGTTCATTATAACTTGGAAAACAAAACAATGAGACCAATGCAGAAAAATATTGATAAATGTATCAGACTTGCCAATACAGTATCCAACTTGAACAGATCTGACCTCAAATTATATCAAAGATTGATAGGATCACTTAACTTCTGTTCCTACTACACCTTTTACGGTAGATACCATCTTAAATTCCTTCACAGATTTCATAGATATTTTGCTAAAGGATATAGAATCATTCCTCCTTCTTTCAAATCCTTTCTAGGAGAATGGAAACAGACTAACATGTATAGTGATATAAACATTCCTAATAATCAAGTAGATCTAGAACTATTCACAGATGCATCCAACTTTGGCTGGGGTGGAGCATTAGTAGGAGAACATGGCATACTCTCAACTAATAATACATGGCTACAAAATGAGAATACTCTGCACATTAACATTAGAGAATTACTTGCATGCATTTACTGTATAAAACACTTCAGAGACAAACTAAAAAACAAAGTAGTACTAATTCACATAGATTCACAAGTAACAAACTGCTGGATCAAAAAACATGGTAGCATTAGGAACAAATCGGCCCAGGAGGCCATCAAAGTGTTACTAAACATCAAAGGAAAATACAACATAGACATTCAAACTAAATGGATTAAAGGGAAATGCAATGTGATGGCTGATTCCCTATCGAGAGACTTTGGTTCCATACATCCAGAAGCCACTCTTGACGACAATCTATTCAATTTAATTTGCACAGATATGAATTTCTCTCCTGAAATAGACCTTTTCACCAATGGCTTTAATTCTAAATGTAAAAGATTTTGTTCTTCCGTACCCAACACAAAAGCAATCAGTAATAATGCTCTTCACATTAGCTGGGAAGGTTCTTCTCCTCTTTATGCTTTTCCCCCAGGCTTCTTACTGCATAAAGTTGCTTTTAAGATATATAACGAATGTAATAACAATATGCTCTTCTGCACTGTTTCCCAGGAAACGGAACCATGGATTCCCCTTGTCAAGACAGTCTCCAAGGAATACCGGAGGTACAAAGTCAAAGCAGAAGGCTGCCAGATACTTCATATGGACTGTACCTTACCCTTAGCGCAACACCACTTAAATTTGATCGCCTTCAGAATATAAAAGATCAACTACCTTCTATATTTCCTCCAGAGATATGCAACAAAATTACTTCCAATTTAAGAGACAGTTCCATGGCCAAGTACCAAAATCTCTTCAGCAGCTTTAAAGAGTTCATACACAATAAATATGGAGGTAACAACAAGTTCCCCCTTTTATCAGTGCTACTCTATTTTAACGAATTAATAGACAAGGGCCTAGCATACAACACACTAAAAGGATACCGAGCTGCTCTTGGACCGGTTTTGAAGGGATACTTTCCCAATTATTGTCTAGCAGAAGACAAGTACATCAAAGCTATGCTTGATGGAGTAAATAGAAGAAGACCCAGCAATTCTCATCAATTTCCAGGCTGGGATCTTGATAAAGTGGTTTCCTTCCTCAACACTACAAGAGATGATTCTATGCTGCTCATGATTCAGAAGACCTTATTCCTCGTAGCTTTGGCTTGCCCATTGAGAGCTAACCAATTTAATCATCTATGTATCTCTAGGAGCACTTTCACGCCAGAAACCATCGTGTTAAGGAACCACCCTTCCTTCATGGCCAAGAATCAGAGAAACAATTACACTCCTATTGAATTCAGCTTTAGGTGTCACCCTACCAAGCCAAAAATTTGTCCAGTTAGACAATTAAACTTTTATCTGGAGTACACAAATAAAATCTGTGCAGAAAGAAACATAGATAGGAAAGACCATATTTGGCTGGATGAAAACTTCAAGATCATGTCCCTTCCAAAGATGAGGCAGCTATTCAGGGACTGTATTTTCAGAGCTGATCCCAATGCCAGAAAACACTCCACCAATTTCCACTTTATCAGAGGTCAAGCAGCTTCAAGGATGATGTATAATGGAGTTACGCTGCAAGAGATAATGACTAGAATGAATTGGGAAAGCAACTCTGTATTTGGGTCATTTTATGCTCTCCTCGGTCTACAGGGAGCGTTCGATGCAGTCGTTGCAGGACTTCATCTTCATGCCCCCTGAAGTATCGGGTGAGCAAAACCAGTGGGTCTGAAAGGCTGAAGCCTCTCTCTCTCTAGAACTGACAGTTTACTTGTGAACCTAAGTTCTGGAGAGAAGAGGCGGGGCCTTTCAGACCCAGGGTCTGGTTCACCCTCCGACCCTTCCCCCGTAACCGAGGAGACCATTCTGGAGGAAGTAAAGGATTTTTAAAGTAATTACATACAAAGTCAACAGCTTTCATGTTTCTGAAGGCCAACCACAACATTTTTTCAATTACAGTATTCATAATTTCTTTAAGATATATTTAGACTCTTATCCTTGCACTTAGAGGAAAGGCAACTTTTAGGTAACAAGATAGGAATATCTTGGAAAGGGGAGATGAACTACTGTCACATTATATTATTTTAGAATATAAGAGGAATGGAAAATGTTAAAATTCACAATTGGAACTTTGAGTTACTACTTGTAGTAATTTGCAATCTCAAATAAATCTCACAACAGGAAAATGGAATGGTAAGTATAGATATACTTCATAGCAACTTGCAACTTCAAATATGGCGGGTTGGTTCCTGTCAACTCACATGTCTCTGGTTGCTCCGCCCCGATGGGCGTGGTTTGTGCCCGCTTACAGCTGTCGGGGGGAGGAGCCAGGGGTGTGTCACAGCAAAACCAGTGGGTCTGAAAGGCCTCGCCTCTTCTCTCCAGAACTTAGGTTCACAAGTAAACTGTCAGATCCTGGCGTTGCTGGACGTCAGTTTAATGAAGACCTCCCGAAACTTAATGACCATCTCCTTCGTCGGGAACAACACACGAAGGAAAGGCTCGCCGCAACCATGTCCCTCCAGGTACAGCTTGACGTCATGGCCAGTGACACTAGAGTCCCCGACCACTACATGGTGCTCGCCAAAACGCATCTGGCGACTGTAGTTAAGGACTTGTACAGCTTCATGAAGGCTCCAACATCTGGGGTAAGCACCTCTTTCCCTCTGATCTTGTGAAAGAGATCACCGACAAGGCCGCCACGGAGAACAGGAACCTTCTCCACAAGTGGGGCATGTCGAAGAAGAGGAAATCCTCTCAGGACGACGGCCCTCAACCTAAGAGGAAATCCTCCAAGCCAAAACCCCAGCAACGTCAACAGAGACGGCAGTTTCCGGGACCTGATACTCCCCAAGTGGCTGCTCAGCCACAGCAGACCTTTCAGCTGGTCACCCAACCGGTCTTGTCCCAGTCACCGGTTTTCACCCCTGCCTTCGAGCAACAGACGACTACCTTTCGTCCCAAAGGTAGAGGCTCAAGCAGAGGTGCAGGCAGAGACGCATCTCGCCGTCCCTCCAGAGGCAGAGGAGGAAGGGGAGCTAGCGGCCGAGGCAGTAAACCCTCGGGACACCAGAAGCAATGAAGTGCTTCCGGTGGGAGGAAGACTCCGCCAATTCCAGGATCGCTGGACCTTCGATCCCTGGGCACACAGCATCGTCAAGAAGGGTCTAGGCTGAAGTTGGACTCAACCACCCCCAACCTTCCAGCAATTCTTCCAACAATCAACCCCCCTTCTGGAAGAATATGTCCTAGATCTCTTGAACAAGAAGGTGATAAGGAGGGTAAAGTCAACCAGGTTCCAAGGGAGACTGTTTTGCGTCCCCAAGAAGGACTCCGACAAGCTCAGAGTCATTCTGGACTTATCCCCCCTCAACAAGTTCATAGCGAACAACAAGTTCAAGATGCTGACTCTTCAACAGATAAGGACCCTTCTGCCTCGAGGTTCTTACACGGTCTCCATAGACCTGGCGGATGCCTACTGGCACGTTCCAATGAACCACCACGCTTCCTCCTACCTAGGATTTCGACTCCAAAGGAAAAGCTACGCCTTCAGGGCCATGCCCTTCGGCCTCAACGTGGCCCCTCGGATCTTCACAAAGCAGGCGGACACCATCGTACAACAGCTCCGCCTCCGAGTCATCCAGGTGATGGCCTACCTCGACGACTGGCTAGTCTGGGCTCCATCGCCCGAGGATTGTTTAAGATCCTGCAGCAAAGTCACCCAGTTCCTAGAACACCTGGGATTCAAGATAAACGCGAAGAAATCTCGCCTCTCTCCAGCTCAGAAGTTCCAATGGTTAGGAATCCAGTGGAACCTTCAGTCACACCGCCTTTCCATCCCCCAGAAGAAAAGGAAGGAAATAGCAGGGTCTGTCAAGCGATCGCTGAAATCCAAACGGATCTCAAGACGCCAGCAGGAACGAGTTCTAGGCTCTCTACAGTTCGCCTCAGTGACAAACCCAGTGCTACGTGCGCTGCTAAAGGATGCCGCGGGAGTCTGGAGACGTTCTGCATCCATCGCTCGAAGAGACCTCAAGAGACGGCTCCCAAACAGACTTCGGCTGCTCCTCAAGCCGTGGTCGGAAGCAAAGGCCCTGAAAAGGTCCATCCCTCTTCAACACCCACCTCCATCACTCAACATCCACACGGACGCTTCGCTGGAGGGTTGGGGAGGTCACTCCCACCAAAAACAGGCTCAAGGCACATGGTCTCCCCTATTCAAGACGTTTCACATCAACATCTTGGAGGCCATGGCGGTCCTTCTAAAGCTGAAGAAACTCTCCCCGCCTCCCTCGATACATATTCGTCTAACCCTAGACAACTCGGTGGTAGTTCGATGTCAATCGCCAAGGCTCAAGATCGCCCCAGATAAATCAGGTGCTTCTGACAATCTTCCGTCTGGCAGAGAAGAAGAAATAGCACCTGTCTGCAGTTCACCTACAAGGATTCCGCAACGTGACGGCGGACGCTCTATCCCGGACAAGCCCGATAGAGTCGGAATGGTCTCGAGACGCAAGATCATTCTCCTTCATCTCTCACCAAGTCCCAGAACTTCAGATCGATCTCTTCGCAACTAGCGACAACAATCAACTTCCTCGATATGTGGCCCCGTACGAGGACCCCAAGGCAGAAGCAGTGGACATCATGTCACTGGACTGGAACAGATGGTCCAAGATCTACCTGTTCCCTCCCACCAACCTTCTGCTGAAAGTCCTCTCCAAGCTGAGAACCTTCAAAGGGACAGCGGCCCTAGTGGCTCCCAAGTGGCCCCGGAGCAATTGGTACCCCCTGGTCCTGGAGCTGCAGCCCACGCTGATCCCTCTCCCGGGCCCAGTTCTCTCCCAGCAAGTACAGAAGTCGACTGTCTTCGCTTCATCATCGAAAATCAAGGACCTTCATCTCATGATTTTCTCTCCCTAGCCGCGAAGAAAGGGTTTGGGATCTCGAAGAAAAGTCTAGACTTCCTCGAGGAATACAAGACCGAATCCACACGACGGCAATACGAATCATCCTGGAGAAAATGGGTCTCATTCGTCAAGGCAAAAAATCCTACGGAAATCACCATTGATTTTTGCATGTCCTTCTTTATTCACCTTCATGGACAGGGCTTGGCAGCCAACACGATTTCTACTTGCAAATCGGCCTTGACTAGACCACTGATGTATGCCTTCCAGATTGATCTGTCCAACGATATCTTCAATAAACTGGCGAAAGCATGCGCTCGTCTACGCCCAGCACCCCCACCAAAACCGATCTCCTGGTCTCTGGACAAGGTGCTCCATTTTGCCTCCAACTTGGACAATGATTCGTGCCCTCTCAAGGATCTGACTCAAAAAGTTATCTTTCTCTTTGCTCTTGCCTCAGGAGCCCGAGTCAGCGAAATAGTGGCATTATCAAGGGACGAGGGCCACATCCTGTTTACAGATTCAGGTGACCTTACCCTCTTCCCGGATCCGACGTTTCTCGCCAAAAACGAATTACCCACCAAAAGATGGGGCCCTTGAAGAATATGCCCCCTGAAAGAAGATGCCTCTCTATGTCCAGTAGAGAGCCTCAAGGTCTATCTTCGTAGAACTTCGGACTTTGGTGGAGGCCAACTCTTCAAAGGAGAAACATCGGGCAGCGACCTGTCACTGGAACAACTAAGAGCGAAAATCACCTACTTCATTCGCAGAGCGGATCCTGACAGTACACCCGCCGGTCACGATCCTAGAAAAGTTGCATCGTCTCTGAATTTCTTTCAGAGTATGGATTTCGAAAGCCTTAAGAGTTTCACAGGCTGGAAATCCTCGCGTGTTTTCTTCAAACATTATGCGAAACAAGTGCATGAAGTCAAACATTTTGTGGTAGCCGCAGGTAGTGTTATGAAACCTGCACCTAACTGCATAGAACAGTGAGTTACTTGGGACTCTAACTCCTCGGGTGCCTATGTTGACCCTCGCGTGATACGTAGTGATTTCAAAGACACTTAGTGTTTTTTCATATACTGTTCTTCTCCCAGGTGAAATGTCATAGTCGTCACACGAGTGCCGCATGCCTAGAGCATGATGTGTTTTAATTTAAAGACTGACGTTCCTCTGGAACGAGTGCCTACTAATAATTTTGAAATTCTCTTTCAGATTCAAGAGCAAGTCTTTCATTACTATGTACATTATAATTTGTTGTAAATTATTTTTACATATTTATTGCATTTCATTAATATTCTGCAATTGTGAAATAAAATTTTTCAATATTAAACTTACCCGATGATCATATAGCTGTCAGCTCTGCTGCCCGACAGAAAAACCTACGGGCGGAATACGCCAGTGATCGCTATACAGGTGGGGATGTACATCAACAGCGCCATCTGTCAAGTAGGTACTCAAGTACTCGATGTCAACAAAGAACCAATTTTCTCTCTGTCGTGCCACTGGCAAGACCTACTAAATACGCTGTTACTAACTGGATTTGTTTTCACAACTATTTGGTGAAGTACACTATTCCAGTTTTGAGCTTTCGCTATTCAGGGGTTTTATCTTCATTTCAAAACTTGAACTCGTTTTGGATAGATTTAATTATGGTGACAAAGAGAGTATGGACTCTCTTTCACTTTTAAATGGCCGACCCTTCCCTTAGACGGAAGTGTGTTTAGGTTTTTAGTAATTTTGCTTAACACGTTATAGATCTATATTTTATATCTCTCCGCCTTTATTAGGCCTCTTCGATTAACTTTCCTTTTATTATAAACATATAAAAATAAATTTTTATGTTTTGTTTATATGCGACCTTTCCTAATAGTAGGCGGTCCTTACTTGGAACCGAAGTTAATCAACGTTGAGCCCGTTATATCGTATTTAACCTTTAAAGAATTTATAACTTTTTAAATTTAATGTTTTATGAAAGAATTTCTTTGATAGTCTCGTACTGTTTTCAAAGATGAACTAACGTTTAGTTTTTTAGTCTACGCAGTTGTTGACGTTCAGGACGTTCAACATGCGCTCTATCGTTACGATAGAGAGAGAGTTTTTCACGGTTTCACTTTGCAGTAAGAGTAAACCGATTCTAGCGTTTCGTTCATTCTTTCTTAGCTTTAATGGTTTTAATTCTAAATTAAAGGAACTTTTTATTTGGAAAACCTTTCAGTTTTTTCCTTTAGCATATATCATGTTTTGACGATATATAATTGGGCTCTTCTCTCAGGTGCGAAATCTAGAGAGAAAGAGAGAGATAGAGACGGAGGGAGAGAGAGGAGAAAAAAACGTTTCGTTCAAGCGGGTAACGTTGTTCTCGTTTTACTCTCCTCCCTAGTCGCTGTAGGGTAGAAGGTAAAACGTTTCTAGGGTTTTATTCGTGTTCCCAGGCTATGTGCGGTGAGAGATTGTTAACGTAGTTTATTTGAACTAGTGTTTAGTCTCTTTCCCAGCCACTGAATTCTTTATCTTTATATATGTTTTCTGTTGCATTATACGACTGTTTTCGCAATTACTACCTTTTAATGAAGGGTAGGATTGCGTGTTTCAGGTAGAAATCAGTAAAAGTTTCGATTTCAGTGAAATAAGTGCAAAACAAAAAATCAAAGTGATAAAGTGATATGCGCAAAGTGTTACAGTGTTGCGTCCGAGGGTTCGTCTGTTCGTGCCTGTCGTTCACCTAGTCCGGGACCTCTTGCAAGCTCCCAAGCCCAGGGGAGAAGTAATGTCGAACGACTTATGGGTTCCTCAGGCCTTGATCAACGAACAGACGTTTCCCTCCGTGGTTTCGGGCGTATCTACCCAAGATCGCCCCACCCACACAAAGACGAGAGAGCCCATTTACTTCTCGTCTGCGGAAGAGGTTTCTCGTAAGAAACCTTGGACCAAGGTCTCGCAGCTTATTAAGTGCAAGTCGGTCCCTTCCGCGCAAGTCCAACGGCCCAGGTGTAGCCACTGGGTCAGTTCGGACTCGCTGCAGTCTTCCGATGACTGCACACCTCCTAAGAGAGGTACAGTAAAGCGGTACCGCAACAGGCAGTAACTCCGTCTGTTGCCGCACCCGCTGTTTTAGACCCTCAGTCACAACGGACAGTAGCTCCGTCTGTTGCCGCTTTTGTAGACCCTAAGTGGTCTTTACTGCAGTCTATGCAGACTCAGTTAGCTGCGGTTATGCAGGAGTTTCGTGCGCCCACACTCCGGCTGCGGAGAGGTTGGCGCTGCACCCGTTAGCCTACAACCTGCCACGGTTGGGCGCCCAGCTCACGCTGAGGCTGCCTGCTCCCACACTCCGGCTGCGGAGAGGTTGGCGCTGCACCCGTTAGCCTACAACCTGCCACGGTTGTGCGCCCAGCAGACGCTGAGGCTGCCTGCTCCCACACTCCGGCTGTGAGAGCTCCTCCACCCATGCGCAGTCGACCCTGCCAGACGCATGCTGACTCCCACAGACGCACGGAGCACTCCGTTGCCGTGCGTGAGCTACCACAACAACAGGAGGGTGGAGTTAAGCTGCCGTGTTTTGACACGGTGTGTCAGCCTCCGCAACCCACTGTGGTTACCGCCACTCGCCCGCAGCAGACTAGTCAGTCAGGAGTTGAGGCTTCCCCACACAGCTTTGGTTGTTGCCACTTCACAGACTGTCAAGCTGTTACATGACGTTGCCTTCTGGTCTGCTACTAATGCACCAGTGCTGTATGTCCTCACGCACCTGTTGTGGTTGACAGTTCAGTTTTTGACAGTTCACAGACTGTCAAGCAGTTACATAACGTTGCCTTCTGGTCTGCTGCTTATGCACCAGTGAGACCCTCACTGAGATAACCTAGCTTTTCTCGGACAAGGTTCCTGTAGATGAGAAAGTGCTGTTCTCCCTCCTACTGATATTCCTTTGAGGACTCTGTCATTTGGAGAGGAGCCTTAAGCTGCTTAGCCTCCTATGGACTTTAATTAAAGCATTACAAGGCTTCCAGGGATGGTAAATGGTTCTGCTTCAGTCGCTAACCCCGTCTGTTGCCACACCTGCTCCCGTAGACCCTAATGGGCTTTGCTGCAAGACATGCAGTCCAAGCTTGTGTCCTTGATAGAGGACTTTTTACGGAGAAGAACCTTCTGGCCAACAACCTTCCTACCGGTTGGTTGTGCGCCCTGTTGACACTGAGGTATCCTACTCGCGTCCGCCAGTTGAGGTGGTTCCTCCACCGATGCGACCCAGTGTGGGTTGCCAGTCGCACGTTGACGTTAAGCGACACTCGGAGGTGGTTGTTGAAGTGTGTCACTAGGAAGACGTTCAACAACCAGCAGAGGTGACTTGTTGTGACGCAGTGTGTCAACCTCAGCAACCCGGTAGGGTGTTGACTGCACAACCCAGAGAGTCTAGACAGTTTCGGGTTGACGCTGTACTTCCTCGCGTCCCCATGGTTGATAGTTCACAGACTGTGCAGCAGTACCATGATATTGCGTCCGGCTCCGTCACGCATCCACCAGTGCGACCGGATTCAGCGAGTCAGACGTTGCCCACTCCGTTGCCGTTTCCTCATCAGTTTCGGATAAGGAACCCTCTGATGAGGACGTTGCTGAACTAGACGATCAACCCCCAGCCCTGCTATCCATCCAGAAGATGCTGAAGAAGGAACGCTGCCCTGTCAGGCTGTGGATGAGTCTGGTAAGGACACTGTCATCCGTGGTTCTTTTGTGTCACTTGGAAGACTACACCTCCGTCCTCTTCTGTATCATCTAGCTTTTCACTGGAAAAAGGACAAGACGCTAGAAGCGGTCTCGATCCCGGTTTCCGGAAAGATAAAGTCTGGTCTGACTTGGTGAAAGGACTTTATCAACCTTAGAAAGGGTCTTCCCCTGTCTGTTCAGACTCCCAACCACGTTCTCTTCTCGGACGCATCGGACGTAGGCTGGGGTGCGACATTAGGCGGTAGGGAATGCTCGGGATTATGGAACTCGAGTCAAAGGACAATGCATTTCAACTGCAAGAAGCTACTGACAGTACGTCTGACCCGGAAAAGCTTCAGGTCTCTCCTTCAAGGCAAAGTGGTGGAGGTGAACTCGGACAACACCCGGCTTTGACGTACATCTCCAAGCAAGGAGGGACCTACTCTCTGACATGGTACGAGATCGCAAGGGACCTCCTCACCTGGTCAACAGGTCTAGACTTTTCACTTGTAACGAGGTTCATCCAAGGCAACTTGAATGTCATAGCAGATTGTCTCAGTAGGAAGGGACAAATAATTCCAACAGATTGGACCCTCCACAAGGATGTATGCAAGAGACTTTGGGCCACCTGGGGCCAGCCAACCATAGATCTCTTCGCAACCTCGATGACCAAGAGGCTCCCAATAGTTTGCTCACCTATCCCGGACCCAGCAGTAGTTCATATAGATGCCTTTCTACTAGATTGGTCACATCTAGATCTATATGCATTCCCTCCGTTCAAGATTGTCAACAAGGTACTGCAGAAGTTCGCCTCTCACGAAGGGACAAGGTTGACGCTAGTTGCTTCCCTCTGGCCCGCGAGAGAATAACTCACCGAGGTACTTCGATGGCTAGTAGACGTTCCCAGAACACTTCCCCTAAGGGTGGACCTTCTACGTCAGCCACGCGTAAAGAAGGTACACCAAGGCCTCCACGCTGACTGCCTTCAGACTATCGAAAGACTCGAGAGCTAGAGGCTTTTCGAAGGAGGCAACCAGAGCGTTTGCTAGAGCAAGGAGAACATCCACCCTTAGAATCTACCAATCGAAGTGGGAAATCTTCCGAAACTGGTGCAAGTCAGTATCCGTATCCTCGACCAGTACCTCTGTAACTCAAATAGCTGACTTTCTCTTATATCTGAGGAAAGAACGATCTCTTTCAGCTTCCACTATCAAGGGTTACAGAAGCATGTTGGCATCAGTCTTCCGTCACAGAGGCTTAGATCTTTCCAACAATAAAGATCTACAAGACCTCCTTAAGTCTTTTGAGACCACGAAGGAGCGTCGTTTGGTTACACCTGGTTGGAATTTAGACGTGGTACTAAGATTCCTTATGTCAGACAGGTTCGAACCGCTTCAATCAGCCTCCCTGAAAGATCTCACCTTTAAGACTTTTCCTGATATGCTTAACCACAGCTAAAAGAGTCAGTGAGATTCATGCCTTCAGCAAGAACATCGGATTCTCATCCGAAACGGCTACATGTTCTACAACTTGGTTTTCTAGCCAAACACGAGCTGCCTTCTCGGCCTTGACCAATATCGTTCGATATTCCAAACTTATCGCATGGTTTGAAATGAACTAGAAAGAGTATTATGTCCTGTAAGAGCTCTTAAGTTCTATTTAAAAACCTTTACGAGGCCCGTCTGAAGCTTTATGGTGTTCAGTTAAGAATCCATCTTTGCCTTTGTCAGAGAATTCTTTATCCTATTTTATCAGACTGTTAATACGAGAAGCTCATTCCCATCTGAATGAGGAAGACCAAGCTTTGCTGAAGGTAAGGACACACGAAGTTAGAGCTGTCGCAACTTCCGTGGCCTTTAAACAAAATAGATCTCTGCAAAGTATATTCGACGCAACCTACTGGAAAAGCAAATCAGTGTTCGCGTCTTTTATCTTAAGAATGTCCAGTCTCTTTACGAGAACTGCTACACTCTGGGACCATTAGTAGCAACGAGTGCAGTAGTGGTGAGGGCTCCACCACTACAATTCCCTAATTCCAGAACCTTTTTAATCTTTCTCTTGAAATATTTTTGGGTTGTCCGTAAGGCTAAGAAGCCTTTCGCATCCTACTTGATTTGGCAGGTGGTCAAAGTCATTTCTTGAGAAGCGCCTAGATTAGAGGTTTTGAGGAGGACCTTTAGTATGGGTTGCAACCCTTCATACTTCAGCTCCTAGGAGTCACTCAGCATCCTATGAGGATCGCGAGGCTCGGTAAGGAAGACGTACTTAAAAAGGCAGAGTAATTGTTCAAGTCGTCTTCCTTACCAGGTACTTATTTATTTTATGCTTGTTATTTTGAATAACTGCTAAAATGAAATACGGAATACTTAGCTCATATAATGTCAACATGTAATGCTGGTCTCTACCCACCCCCCTGGGTGTGAATCAGCTATATGATCATCGGGTAAGTTTAATATTGAAAAATATTATTTTCCTTAGTAAAATAAATTTTTGAATATACTTACCCGATGATCATAAATTAAAGGACCCACCCTTCCTCCCCAATAGAGACCCAGTGGACAGAGGAGAAAATTGGTTCTATGTTGACATCGAGTACTTGAGTACCTACTTGACAGATGGCGCTGTTGATGTACACCCCCACCTGTATAGCGATCGCTGGCGTATTCCGCCCGTAGGTTTTTTCTGTCGGGCAGCAGAGCTGACAGCTATATGATCATCGGGTAAGTATATTCAAAAATTTATTTTACTAAGAAAAATAACATTTTTCCTTAGTAAAATAAATTTTTGAATATACTTACCCGATGATCATAAATTAAAGGACCCACCCATCCTCCCCAATAGAGACCCAGTGGACAGAGGAGAAAATTGGTTCTTTGTTGACATCGAGTACTTGAGTACCTACTTGACAGATGGCGCTGTTGATGTACACCCCCACCTCTATAGCGATCGCTGGCGTATTCCGCCCGTAGGTTTTTCTGTCGGGCAGCAGAGCTGACAGCTTTATGATCATCGGGTAAGTATATTCAAAAATTTATTTTACTAAGGAAAATAACATTTCTATTTTATTACTTGTGCGTCTCAATCCGCTCCCACTTATACTATGAAATACATGACTGTCATAGTTTTATCCCCTTCCTCTTATATTCGATGAAGATTACTAAGGTTTCAACCCTTATTATATACTCACCTGTGCAATGTAATATTCCTACACAAATACTTACTTACTTCATATCTTAGAGACCAGACGATTCTCTATTAACATAGTGCCTAACCACCACTTGTCTGCCCTTGAGAATGTTCCTATATGAATGCCAACCATTCAGTCTTGTCTCCAAGTTCTTCATGTTCTCCCAGCAAGGTGAGTAGCCCTTCGATGACCACTTTGATCTTCAGCATGGCCCGTGGGGACTTCACTGCCAGGGGGGCAGGAAGTTCTCTTCCTTACGGTTCTTCTATTAAGATTACTATGCTAACCTGTTCAAAGCCCTCGGCATTTACACTAAAAGGGGAAAATCTACCACGATACTCTGGTATTCTTCCATCAGGACGCCATGGCTTGAGCCCAAAAAACGGATTTTGAGTGAAGCGAAAAATCTATTTTTGGGTGAGATAGCCATGGCGTCCTTATGGACCCTCCCTGCTACTTCGTCCAGTTTTTCAGGTCCTACCCTGCTCTGCTGTATCATGGTGATCAGCAAGCAACTGGCTTCAGGATGAGGACGGACGTGACGTCATTTAGCAATGGCGCCCGTTTGTTTACGTCTCGAGTACCAAAAGTAGCCACGAACGAGATTAGCTGTGGAACGGCTCCCCAGCTATTCTCCGCCCCTACACATCAAAGTGTTAACTCTATGTGGGGTGTAGATAGCTATGTGGCGCGTTAATACATGCGTCCCCTGTTGATATACGATGTCTTAAAGGGAAACCTTTAGGATACTCGCTTCAGAAGTTAGAATTCTGTGATAACCTGTGGTTAAATTCTCTGGGAATATTTAGTAGTTATATACCCAAGGAAGCTACCAAAAAGGAACCTTCCATCAGGACGCCATGGCTATCTCACCCAAAAATAGATTTTTCGCTTCGCTCAAAATCCGTTTTTAAGGTTTTTGCAGTTGACAGTACCCCATAAATTCTGCCCTGTATGCATTATTCAAGGGTCTTTGCATTCTATACGTAATCTTATCCTGTGCTGTAACCGACTGCCTTTGCCGTTGTTTTATTTGCAATAACATCAATGGGATGTGTCCTGGCCTAAGGTACCTCCACCTAACCTGACTTAGGTCAAAACCCCCCCCCCCCCCCTTCTGTGTCAGGTGCAGCATTTCAGAACAGAATACAGTGAACCCTCGCTACTTCGCGGTTCGACCATCGCGGATTCACCACTTCGCGGATTTTTTCCATAACCCATATATATACAGTAATATATATATATATATATATATATATATATATATATATATATATATATATGTATGCATGTATTTATGTATATATGTAGGTATGTATATGTGTATACATATAAATATATATATATATACACACACACACATATATATATATATATATATATATATATATATATATATATATATATCTAAAGTAGGAAGATGTGATGTAGTTCTAAGGGAAAAGTATGGGAAATATGTCTGGGTAATAAGCAAAGCTCTACCTCCAGTTTGTTTCTACATTATGATCAGAGATAAATGTAAACAAAACATTGGTTGCCATTTTTTATCGTGCTTTTTAGCATGTTTAGGAAATGCATGATATAAAATCACCTTTACTATTTGTGCCTGTTTTAGTTTAGGGTACTGTAGTACATGCATTAAATGTTCTGTACATTAAAGGGTAGTTTGTTAACAGTACTACGTACAAGGGAAGGTTTTAAAAGTCTGAATATACATGTTGAATAAATAGGTAAATATGGTGTCACTACTTCGCGGATTTTCACCTATCGCGGCCGCGACTGGAACCTATCTACCGCGATAAACGAGGGTTCACTGTACATCGTAGGCTGTTTCTTCTGTTGTCTGTAGAAAATTTTGTAATTAAGAGAAATATACAAAACTCTGAGGCTCCGTCCACACAATGAACTTTAAGGTGACGTCAGAAGCGTAGAAGCAGCGAATAAAGACCTGTATAGTTTTTATCAAATTTTGGGAGCTTTTACCAAAGCAACGAGACTTGTACCTGGGGGACAAAGATTGGGGAGATGAGTTTGATAAAATCGTTGCCTTAAGTATGAAGTTAGGTTTTTTTCACCAATTCTGTATAGACAAGACAAATTGGTTTTATTTTATTATAGTTCCGGTCAGAACAACATTTTCTAATTAAAAAAATACTTTTTTAGTAGGAAAACTCCCAATTTAAACGCAAAAGACATTTATTTTTGGTGCTAATGAATAATTAGTGAGATATACCTTAATATATCCGCCGATAATGGCTGACACCGGAAATCCTTTTATTGTATTGAAGTGGTGCATAGTTGCATCTTGTTAACAGGAAAAGGAAGGTTTCCTGTAATGGGGCTTCAGCAGAAATATCCAGTTTCGAGATGAGATTATTAAATGTATTTGGATCCATTCTCGTATAATATGTGAAATCTAGTTCCTATTCGCTTCCCAACTCCCACGAGTATTACTGTTACAAGACTTCCCAAATTTTCTTATCTCTGCACCCAATTTTCTTACTTTCTTATTTTTTCTAGTACAGTACACACACTAAAAAAATCTTTTTGCACGTACGACTATTTTCTCGTTAATCGTACACCAACCACTCGTGCTGCCATCACTAGTCACCACCACCAGGCTCTCACTGTCCAACTGTCATTGTTTGGATGTAAGCATAAAGGCCTTTACTGATCTTTGTTCGATGAGATGTAAAGTTCAGTGAACAATGTTCTGTTGTGTAAAATCCATTTCATTGATATTTGGTCAGCCAATGTCACTTGTTGAGGTTTTGAAATATACAGAGCAATTATTATTCTATACAGTTATTCAATAGGCAGGAAAATACGATGAAATTGGAAGACTTATCCGGAAATGAATATAATACTCGAGTATCCTTGTTATACTGTACTGTACTCTCAAATAGCCGAGTACTTTGTTTCATGAAGTTATAACTTACAAAAATTTCCAAAATTTCCAGAATGTACCTTTCCCTTTCCCTTTCCCTTTCCCTTTCCCTTTCCCTTTCCCTTTCTTAAATGTGATGCATTTTGAACCTCACATTTAAGCTTCACTTCCAAATTTCACATTCAGACTTCATTTTCAAACTTCACATTCAAACCTGATTTACAAACTTTACGGTCTAACCTCACTTTCAAACTACATTCAAACCTTGCTTTCAAACTATGTTCAAATTTTGCTTTCAAACTGTATGCTCAAACTTTGGTTTAGAATATTGCGTTCAAACTTTGCTTTCAAACTTTACGTTCAAACCTCGCTTCCAATTTAAACTTTCAAACCTCACTTTCAAATTTTGTTCAAACCTTTTCAGACTGTACCTTCAAATAATACATTCAAACCTTGCTCTCAAACATTACGTTCAAACCTTGCTCAAACATTACGTTCAAACTTAGCTCGGACATTACGTTTAGACCTCTCTTTCAAACTTTACGTTCAAACCTCGCTCTCAAACACTACGTTCAAACCTGGCTCTCATACACTACGTTCAAACCTCGATCTCAAACACTACGTTCAAACCTTGCTTTCAAACTTTGTTCAAACCTCGCTTTCAAACTTTACGTTCAAACCTCGCTTTCAATATCAACGTTCAAACGTCACTTTCAAATTTTGTTCAAACCTTATTTTCAAACTTTACTTTCAGACCGTCCCTTTAAATATTACATTCAAACCTTGTTCTCAAACATTACATTCAAACCTTGTTCTCAAACATTACATTCAAACCTTGCTCAAACATTACGTTCAAACTTAGCTCGGACATTACGTTTAGACCTCTCTTTCAAACTTTACGTACAAACTTCGCTCTCAAACACTACGATCAAACCTGGCTCTCATACACCGTTCAAACCTCGATCTCAAACACTACGTTCAAACCTCGCTTTCAAACTTTACGTTCAAACCGCGCTTTCAATTACAACGTTCAAACCTAACTTTTAAATTTTGTTCAAACCTTATCTTCAAACTTTACTTTCAGACCGTACCTTCAAATATTACATTCAAACTTAGCTTGGACATTACGTTTAGACCTCTTTCAAACTTTACGTACAAACCTCACTCTTAAACACTATGTTCAAACTTCGCTGTCAAACACTAGGTTCAAACCTTGCTCTCAAACACTAGGTTCAAACCTTGCTCTCAAACCCTACGTTCAAACTCTACATTCAAACCCTACGTTCAAACCTTGCCATCAATCATTAGGTTCAAATCTCCCTCAAACATTAGGTTCAAACCTTGATCTTAAACACCACGTTCAAACCTCGCTCTCAAACAATACGTTCAAACTTCGCTTTTAAACACTACGTTCAAACCTCGCTCTTAAACACTACGTTTAAACCTCGCTCTCAACACTACGTTCATACTTGCTTTCAAACACTACGTTCCAACCTCTCAAACTACGTTCAAACTCTACGTTCAAACCTCGCTATCAAACAGGTTGAAATCTCTCAAACATTAGGTTCAAACCTAGCTATCAAACACTACGTTCAAACCTCGCTTTCAAACACTACGTTCAAACCTCGCTCTCAAACACTACGTTCAAATTTCGCTCTCAAGCATTAGGTTCAAACCTTGCTTTCAAACATTACGTTTAAGCCTCGTTTTCAAACTGAATGCTCAAATTTCGTGTTCAAACCTCGCCCTCAAACATTACGTTCAAACCTCACTTTCAGACTTTACATTCAAGCCTCACTTTGAAAGATTGGTCTAACCTTGCTTTTGAACACCGCGTTCAAACATCACTTTCAAACTTTACGTTCTAACCTTGCTTTCAAACATGTTCAAACCTCGCGTTCAAATTATATTCAAACTGTATGTTCAGATTTTGCTTTTAAACATTATGTTCAAATTTTGCTTTCAATCATTACGTTTATACCTTGCTTTCAAACTTTATGTTCAAACCTCGCTTTCGAACTTTACGTTCAAACGTCTTTTCCAAACTTTACATTCAAATCTCACTTTCAAACATTAGGTTCAAATCTCGCTCAAGTTTTATGTTCAAACCTAGCTTGCAAACTTTATGTTCAAACCTCGCTTACTAACATTATGTTCAAACCCTGCTTGCTAACATGTTCAAACTTTGCTCTCAAACATTAGGTTCAAGCCTCGCTCTCAAACATTAGGTTCAAACCTTGCTCTCAAACTTTAAGTTCAAGCCTCGCTTTCAAACTTAGGTTCAAACTTCTTTCAAATTGTATGTTCAAATCTCGCTTTCAAACATAACTTTCTAACCTTGCCTTCAAGCATAACATTCAAACCTCGCTTTCAAACTTTACATTCAAACCTCACTTTCAAACATTGTTCTAACCTTGCGTTCAAACACTACATTCAAACCTCCATTTCAAACTTTATGTTCTCAGCTCTTTTTCAAACTACGTTCAAACCTTGCTTTTAAACATTACGTTCAAACTTTATGTTCAAACTTCGCTTTCAAACTGTATGTTCAAACTTCGCTTTCAAA
The DNA here is from genome assembly GCF_036898095.1 of Palaemon carinicauda. NCBI lineage: Eukaryota > Metazoa > Arthropoda > Malacostraca > Decapoda > Palaemonidae > Palaemon > Palaemon carinicauda. Next base: position 100,964,354 of record NC_090749.1, read on the forward strand.
CTGTATGTTCAAATTTTGCTTTCAAACTTTGTTCAAACCTCACTTTCAAACATTTGCCTTCAAACATTAAGTTGTTTCGTGGACAACTGTTGGTGGATTCCGATCAACTGGTTTCCTTTCCTATTCCTGTCTTCCCTGTGTCTTTTTAGTTTTCCACATCATAAAATATGTTTCTGTCCTTTTTTCCATATTGTAAATTATATAACCCTGAGAGAAGAGTAGTGCCACCAACACACTACAAGTGGTTCACTGTAGGCATCCTTTTTAACCTTTTGCTATACAGTACCTCTTTCCCACTTCCTTTCTTGCATCTGGCTCTCCAACCTCTCTGCTTGTCCTTCATACTGCAACTATGGGGTTTTCCCACATGTTACACGTCTGCTTGAAGGCTTCCCAAGGCCCAATTCTCTAATCCAATCTAACCAGATTATCCTTATTACATTATGGTTTGATTCTTATTTTTATTCTCCAGGGAACCAATTCAATGTTTATCAAGAGCAGAAAGGAAACAAGCCATGACACGACATGGAAGCTGCTGCCGATGGCCTCGGGTCACATAGAAGCTTGGTCTAGTCTAACCTCCAAGAACTACTTCTCAATTGTGAACCGAACGTCACACCATCTCCTGTCTGGACTCTTGCCAGTATCAGCATGTGAGTATCACTGGGTCTTATTTCTGTAACTGTACACATTCTCAAGCTCTGATTTCCTTCTCAAGTTAGGTATAACATTTTATCTGCACATACTTGCATTATCTAAAGATTATAGATATGTTCCTGAAAATCCAGAATTAAAACGCCACATAATGTGTTTCATGCAGATGTAACCAAAATCATCTTTGGTTTAGAATCTCTTTTTCTTTACTCAAAAGTGCAAGTGTTTTTGCAGCATAATTGTTGACGATATGGCCATCAGTTAAGTTGATTAAAACCTGCTTGTACAGAATTGTTTTATTATGTACAGTAATAGAAGCCCTTTGAAATTATTTTGCTAAATGCTCCATTTGTTCCTACGCAAATACAAACCCTCATCATTTATATGGGTTACACTCTATTCCTGGTTTGCTATGACCAAAATAAAGGGAATCCTGTGGGTCTGGCACCATTGTATGGTTGTCCTCTGCTCCAACTTGCGCTGGGTAGGCGTGTGGGAGCCGGTGTCTCAATCTCCACTTCAGTCTTGGTTGCTGCATCAAACGGACCTCTGCTTGACCGGTATCCACAATGTGCTTTTCCTTTTCAATTGTTGTGATCATGAGTGCTTCTCAAGTATGTATGGAAACCTGCTCTGCCCCTGAAGGTCGTCCTTATGGTACCTCCATGAGTCGGTTGAAGGTAGATCCCTATTGTTTGTGTCTTGCATGTCGAAGTAATCCTAACAGGAGAAATTCAGTAGCTGTCATAAGAGGAAAGCTAAAATAGATTGTTCCCTTCTGCTTCTTCCTCTTAAGAAAACAAGAAACAGAAACCTTCTTTTAAGAGCCAATATTTTCCCCTATCTGACCCTTCGTTATTGGATTTTCCAGGGACGCCAATAACAAAGGATGGCATCAGTTTAATAAAACAGGATTTGCAAAGGACTTGAAAAGCCTGTCTCCCAAAGACATGTCTACGCAAAGGGAAGCAGTGCATGGATAGCTCTTCCTGCCACTTTTAGGTAGGAATTATGTAATGGATTTCTCTGTTACTCCTGATCAGTACTAAAACTCCAGAAATTCATCTTTTTCAATATTAAACTTACCCGATGATCATATAGCTGTCAGCTCTGCTGCCCGACAGAAAAAACCTACGGGCGGAATACGCCAGCGATCGCTATACAGGTGGGGGTGTACATCAACAGCGCCATCTGTCAAGTAGGTACTCAAGTACTCGATGTCAACATAGAACCAATTTTCTCTCTGTCGTGCCACTGGCAAGACCTACTAAATACGCCGTCCCTAACTGGATTTGTTTTCACAACGATTTGGTGAAGTACACTATTCCAGTTTTGAGCTTTCGCTATGCAGGGGTTTTTTCATCATTTCAAAACTTGAACTCGTTTTGGATAGATTTAATTATGGTGACGAAGAGAGTATGGACTCTCTTTCACTTTTAAATGGCCGACCCTTCCCTTAGACGGAAGTGTGTTTAGGTTTTTGGTAATTTTGCTTAACACGTTATAGTTCTATTTATTTTATATCTCTCCGCCTTTATAGGCCTCTTCGATTAACTTTCCATTTATTATAAACTTATAAAAAATAAATTTTTATGTTTGTTTATATGCGACCTTTCCTAATAGTAGGCGGTCCTAACTTGGAACCGAAGTTAATTAACATTGAGCCCGTTATATCGTATTTAACCTTTAAAGAATTTAATACTTTTTTAATTTTAATGTTTTATGAAAGAATTTCTTTGATAGTCTCGTACTGTTTTCAAAGATGAACTAACGTTTAGTTTTTTGGGCTCAAGCCATGGCGTCCTGATGGAAGGTTCCTGTTTGGTAGCTTCCTTGGGTATAAGACTACTAAGATATTCCCAGAGAATTTAACCACAGGTTATCACAGAATTCTAACTTCTGGAGCGAGTATCTCAAAGGTTTCCCTTTAAGACATCGTAATACAACAGGGGACACGCATGTTTGAACGTGCCACATAGCTATCTTCACCCCGAACAGAGTTAATGCTTCGGTGTGTAAGGGCTGAGAATAGCTGGGAGCCGTTCCACAGCTAATCTCACTCGTGGCTACTACTGATACTCGAGACGTAAACAAACGGACGCCATTGCTCTGATGACGTCACGCCCGTCTTCATCCTTTGTTTAGTAGCTGCCCTACTTAGACGGATTTTCCCTTGTGTTATCTTTATCGCTTTGCATCTTCGCTATGTCGTTACCTTCAGCCTCGCCTTCTTCTGGAAAGTTGAGTACAAGGTTCCAGTATTGTTTAATTAAGCTCTGGCCGTAAAGTAAATATTATTTTGCGAAATAATTGATGTTTTGTGGCAGAGCTGTGCCTCTACCGGACCCGCCATTTTATGGCGTCGTTGTTGTTTTGCATGTCTTATTTAGTTAGCCACAACAACGCTTCCGGCATTATATACTAATCGAATACATTAGTTTATTTAGTCTTCATAGCTAGGAACTTTTATATCGTGTTTAGACGCTTTTTATCGGTCATCGATTGACCTCATACCAGTCGGCTACTATAGCCCCCAGGCCAGGAGCCTACATACAAGTGTTCATGCATGATTTATTAGTGATCCTAGACTAAGTTATGAAGATAGTGGCATTATTATTTTACAATACTTTTGACAGTGATGCAAATGTTTTCGCCTTCAGGGACCATATGGGGGATAGGCTAGTCAGTGATTCTTTCTAGCCTAACCTAATTTTAGGACCCCTATATGCTTCCTTCATCCCCTGCCTTGGCACTCCCTCTATTTAGCCTTGATCCCTTTTCTGAGTAAAGGGATTAATTGTCTAATAGAGTATATATCGCCTCTCTGTCCTCCCTAAAGGAATGAACCCCCTTTAGGGCTGCGTCTGAGAGTGAGGTTAGGCTAGCCTACCTCTATGGCTAGGATAGTCTATGACTTTCCTGCGATAGCGATATGTCTTCTTCCTTGTCTAGTTCAGGACTTTTAGCCCTGTTCTAGGTCGGGTTAGGAAGGTTTCTCTGTTCCATGCTGAAACGGTACTCTTGCACCGTTTTAGCCGATCAGCCTGATCTTAGGTTAGGGAGTGTCCTCCCTTCCCTTAGTGGCCGCTCTGGTACAGAAACCCTTCCTGGGAAGACTTCTCTCTTCTCCCTCCCCACCTATCTCTTGTATAGCCTAGCCTATGCTTAGGTTAGTTTATACTCATCTGTCCCCTGTCCTACAACTCCTCCTTAGGGTGGAAGAGTAGGGCTACCCGAGCTTCCTTGTGCAGTCCACTCTGGTACATATACCCTCATAGTGTCCTATAAGGTTAGTTACTAGTATAGTTCTGCATATGGGAGTCTCCCCCCCCCCTCTTGGGTGTTCCCTAGCCCTCCCTTGGGCTACCTAGCTCCCGGTCCCTAGTGACCCCTGCTCATGGATGTTAGAGCCTGCCTCTATCATGGGTACACCCCCTCAGGGAGGGGGAGGGATGTCTGGAACCCTGACGGTACTTCCTGCATCCCTTCCCCCCTCCCCCTGTCTCTCTTTCTATCCGGGTGCCGGTCTCTTGCCGCCTCTACTGTCGGCAATACCTGCCTCCTACTTGGTGACTTCCCTACCCTTGCCGCCAGCCCCCCGTGTACCAAGGGACTGCCGGCTGCCGCCGGCTACCACCGGCGGCTCTCCTACTCCTATCTAATCGTCCGCTTGCCGGTCGATCACCGGAGTGCCGGCATATACTGCCGGCAACCCGATACTGCCTTTACCATCCTTATCCCAGTCACCAACCTGGCATCCTCCGACTGCCGGAGCCGCCGCTTCCTGCCGGCGTGCCGCCGTTGTGCCGGCGGCCGCCATCCTGGTATTTAACTGACTTTTGAAAATCGTCTGTTCTAATGCCAGAATCTATGCTGGAGCGAGCTCCGGCATGCCGGCGGCTTGCCGGATGCCCCGGAGGCGTCAAGAATACTTGCACCCCCTTACTGTAGCTATCATAAGACTAGGATAGCCCTATATCGCAAACAGATAAGCTGCTTCCGCTATTAAGATCAGTACCTAGTACTGCTCTATTAGTGATCATGCTGTCTCTTTGCATTCTTCTATTTCCAGCATGCTATGTGCATCTTAGCGCGGCTGGTTGCCAGAAGCAGTTACCCTTTAATGAGGCCTTCTGGCTCTTAACTGGGAACCGAATGAATTCGATCCCAATCTTGTCCTTGGTTTTCCATGGAGTTCCAAAATACTGGGAATCCTAGGAAACTATATCCAATGATCTCGGTCATTTGGATTATCCAAGGACCAAGCTTGTGGTAACCAGCCGGGCGGGATGCATGGAGCATGTTCTCCTTTACTGTTTTCATTCTCTATGCATCACACCTTCTTTAAGTTAAAATTAATGATTAATATTAACTTAGTTTAAGAGCCATTCTTATGACTCCCCCATACTCATTTTCTCTTTCTTCCACAGGAGGAGCAGATGAAGTGTGACTTCGCCTTCTGCGCTGTGAAACGCCCGCAGTTTTACGGGCATACGGCTTGCAGGACTCACGCCCCTTGTGCAGACAAGAAAGGGGATTTGAAGTTTTGGAATCCACTGGATTGTACGGTCTGCCAGGCCCACCTAGTTGAGGCCTTCCATAACCCTCCCTCAGCGGAGGTTAGAGACATTTCTCGTGAAAAGCTGCGCAAGTGGGTGCGTGGCTTTCAGAAAAATGCTACTGGACCGTACCTGGCCACCGAAGAACTGAGGTCCCTGTTGTTCCCTAAGGCCTCCTCTGACTCAGTGGTACCAAAAGATACGATCCCCACTGTCCAAATTACGGTGGAACCTGATGTGGTCATGGCTCAGTCCATGCACGAGTGTCGTTTAGATTCCGAGGATGATGAACAGATCTCAGACGTCTCGGAAGACACGGAGAAGACGCTTATGGCTCAAGGAGCCGAAGAGGACGAAGACAAGGTGGAGTACACCGAGTCGGAGCTTGGAGCTGCTCCCTCGTCCATCCCTCCTCCTACTCCTACACCGACGGAAATGTCTGTTCCGTCTACCTCCTCAACTCCGGATCCTTCCTCTTCTACCCAAGAACTGATCCAGCTGATTAGAGCCGTCATGGACGACAGGCTGAAGGAGAACCAGGAGTCCATCAGGTCGATGATTGGATCCAGAGAACCGAAGAAGATTTCGGTCAAGGATCTCCCAGCTTGCTCTCATGCCAACCCGTGGAGGTATGCAGAGCATATGGTTATTGCGACCGGCAGGATCTTTGTTAGTGACAAGATCGGCACGGTCCCGTTGGAAGATGTGGAGTTCTTCCCAAGCTTCGAGGCCTACCCGGACTGTTACGTCCGGCTTCGTTCCGAACCTGCCTCGAAGGAAGAGACCGAACCTAAAGAAGAGATAGTGTTCGATCTCGCAAAGGCCCAGGCTATGCTAGCCTCCGCATTTAAGAGTAGGGGCTTTACCTGCTCTAAGCTTCCGGCTTTGAGCAAGAAGCATCCTACGTACGTTGCACCTGACACTGCGGTTCTTCCTTTCTTGGAAAAGGCCTTAGCTGCATGCCTTAAAGCGGCGGAAGAAGGGAAACCCTGCCCTGCACTGGAGGAGTGCAGACCCTTCTCCATCGTGACCCCCCCTGACGCTCGACACTGGAAAGATGTTCAGCATACTTTCGTCGTGGGAAGGCTCGATCCTGACGTCGCCGGACGTCAGTTTAATGAAGACCTCCCTAAGCTCAACGATCACCTCCTTCGCCGGGAACAAGACACGAAGGAGAGGCTTGCGGCATCTCTTTCTCATCAAGTCCAACTGGATGTGATGGCCTGTGACACAAGAGTACCAGATCACTACATGGTACTAGCCAAATCCCACTTACTGACAGTAATGAAGGACTTGTACCACTTCATAAAGGCTCGCAGAGCCTGTCGTGAATTCGTGTTTGCCGGTGCCACCGTGAAACACGAACCCCGGAGGCTGATTTCCTCCAACATCTGGGGAAAGCACCTGTTTCCTTCTGACCTTGTCAAGGAAATAACTGACAGAGCCGCCACGGAGAATAGGAACCTTCTCCACAAGTGGGGCATGTCCAGAAAAAGGAAACCCTCTCAGGATGAAGGACCTCAGCCTAAGAGAAAACCTCAAAAACCAAAACCCCAGCAACGTCAGCAACGACGTCAGTTTCCGGGACCCGCTACCTCCCAAGTGGTTGCCCAACCACAACAGACCTTTCAATTGGTCCCCCAACCGGTGTTGTCACAGTCACCGGTCTTCACCCCTGCCTTTGAGCAACCATCCACTACCTTTCATGCCAAAGGTAGAGGCTCGTTCAGGGGTGCAAGCAGAGACGCATCTCGTCGTCCCTCCAGAGGTAGAGGAGGAAAGGGAGCTAGCGGCCGAGGCAACAAGTCCTCGGGACACCAGAAGCAATGAAGTGCTTCCGGTGGGAGGAAGACTCCGCCAATTCCAGGATCGTTGGACCTTCGATCCCTGGGCACACAGCATCATCAAGAACGGTCTAGGCTGGAGTTGGACGCAACCACCCCCAATCTTCCAGCGGTTCTTCCAGCAATCGACCCCCCTTCTGGAAGAATATGTTCTAGACCTCTTGAACAAGAAGGTGATAAGGAAGGTAAAGTCCACCAGGTTCCAAGGGAGACTGTTTTGCGTTCCCAAGAAGGACTCAGACAAACTCAGAGTCATTCTGGACTTATCCCCCCTCAACAAGTTCATAGAGAACAACAAATTCAAGATGCTGACGCTTCAACAAATAAGGACCCTTCTGCCTCAAGGTTCCTACACGGTCTCTATAGACCTGGCGGATGCCTATTGGCACATTCCAATGAACCATCACGCTTCCTCCTACCTAGGATTTCGACTCCAAAGGAAAAGCTACGCCTTCCGGGCCATGCCATTCGGCCTCAATGTGGCCCCTCGGATCTTCACAAAACTGGCGGATGCCATAGTACAACAGCTCCGCCTAAGAAACGTCCAGGTGATGGCCTACCTCGACGACTGGCTAGTCTGGGCTCCATCGCCCGAAGAGTGTGCAAAGTCTTGCAACGAAGTTACCCAGTACCTAGAACACCTGGGATTCAAGATCAACGAGAAGAAATCTCGCCTCTCTCCAGCTCAGAAGTTTCAGTGGTTGGGAATCCACTGGAATCTTCAGTCACACCGCCTTTCCATCCCCCAGAAGAAAAGGAAGGAAATAGCAGGGTCTGTCAAGCGACTACTGAAATCCAAACGCATTTCAAGACGACAGCAGGAACGAGTTCTAGGCTCTCTACAATTCGCCTCAGTGACAAACCCAGTGCTTCGTGCACAGCTAAAGGATGCCGCGGGAGTCTGGAGACGCTCGGCATCCATCGCTCGAAGAGACCTCAAGAGACGGCTTCCAAACAGACTTCGACGCCTCCTAAAGCCGTGGTCGGAAGCAAAGGCCCTGAAAAGGTCCATTCCTCTCCAATACCCTCCTCCATCACTCAACATCCACACGGATGCCTCACTGGAAGGCTGGGGAGGTCACTCCCACCTGAAACAGGCTCAAGGGACCTGGTCTCCACTATTCAAGACGTTCCACATAAACATCTTGGAGGCCATGGCGGTCCTTCTAACTCTGAAGAAGTTATCCCCGCCGCCCTCGATCCACATCCGTCTAACCCTAGACAACTCGGTGGTAGTTCGTTGTCTCAATCGCCAAGGCTCAAGATCGCCCCAGATAAATCAGGTGCTTCTCCCAATCTTCCGTCTGGCGGAGAAGAAGAAGTGGCACCTGTCTGCAGTTCACCTACAAGGATTCCGCAATGTGACAGCGGATGCTCTATCTCGGACAAACCCGATAGAGTCGGAATGGTCTCTAGACGCAAGATCGTTCTCCTTCATCTCTCATCAAGTCCCAGAACTTCAGATAGATCTCTTTGCAACGAGCGACAACAATCAACTTCCTCTGTACGTAGCCCCGTACGAGGACCCCAAAGCAGAAGCGGTGGACGCCATGTCACTGGACTGGAACAGATGGTCAAAGATATACCTGTTCCCTCCCACCAACCTTCTGTTGAAAGTCCTCTCCAAACTGAGAACCTTCAAAGGGACAGCGGCCCTAGTGGCTCCCAAGTGGCCCCGGAGCAACTGGTACCCCCTGGTCCTGGAGCTGCAGCCCAAGCTGATCCCTCTCCCGGGCCCAGTTCTCTCTCAACAAGTACAGAAGTCGACTGTCTTCGCTTCATCATCGAAAATCAAGGACCTTCATCTCATGATTTTCTCTCCCTTGCCGCAAAGAAGAGGTTTGGGATCTCGAAGAAAAGTCTAGACTTCCTAGAGGAATACAAGACCGAATCCACGAGACGGCAATATGAATCATCCTGGAGGAAATGGGTCTCCTTTGTCAAGGCAAAAAATCCTAAAGAAATCACCATTGATTTCTGTATGTCCTTCTTCATTCACCTTCATGGACAAGGATTAGCAGCCAATACGATCTCAACCTGCAAATCGGCCTTGACTAGACCAATTCTATATGCTTTCCAAATTGATCTGTCCAACGACATCTTTAACAAATTACCAAAAGCATGTGCTCGCCTACGCCCAGCACCCCCTCCGAAACCGATCTCCTGGTCACTAGACAAGGTACTCCATTTCGCCTCCAACTTGGACAACGATTCATGCCCCCTCAAGGATCTGACTCAGAAAGTTATATTTTTATTTGCTCTCGCTTCGGGAGCTCGAGTCAGTGAAATAGTGGCATTATCAAGAGAAGAGGGACACATCCTGTTTGCCGATTCAGGAGAAGTGACCCTCTCCCCTGATCCGACGTTTCTCGCTAAAAACGAATTACCCACCAAAAGATGGGGCCCTTGGAGAATATGCCCCCTGAAGGAGGATGTCTCTCTATGTCCAGTAGAGAGTCTCAAGGTCTATCTTCGCAGAACTTCGAACTTTGGTGGAGGCCAACTCTTCAAAGGAGAAACATCGGGCAGCGACCTGTCACTGAAACAATTAAGAGCGAAAATCACCTACTTCATTCGCAGAGCGGATCCGAACAGTACACCCGCTGGTCATGATCCTAGAAAAGTGGCTTCTTCTCTGAACTTTTTTCAGAGCATGGACTTTGAAAGCCTTAAAAACTTTACGGGCTGGAAGTCCTCGCGAGTTTTCTTTAAACATTATGCGAAACAAGTGCACGAAGTCAAACATTTTGTGGTAGCCGCAGGTAGTGTTATGAAACCTGCACCTAACTCTGCGTAGAACAGTGAGTTACTTGGGACTCTAACTCTTCGGGTGCCTATGTTGACCCTCGAGCGATTCATAGTGATGTCTAAAAACACTTAGTGCTTTTATAACTGTTCTTATCCCAGGTGAAATGTCATAGTGTTACACAAGTGCCGCATGCCTTGAGCATGATGTGTTGTTTAAAGACTTGCGTTCCTCGAGAACGAGTACCTACTAACCCTGAAATTCCTTTTCAGATTCAAGAGCAAGCCTTTATTTCTATGTACATTATTATTACTGTAAATGAACTTTACTTTTGCTGTAAATTATTTAATTTCTGCATTGTGAAATAAAATTTCTATTTTATTACTTATGCGTCTCTTTCAGCTCCTACCTACTATGAAATACATACTGTCATAGTTTTATTTATTCCTCCTTTCTTATGGTCATGAAGAATTTAAGATGTCTAATCCTAAATTATATTCACCCTGTCTCAGTAAGGTTCCTACACGAATACTTACTTCTGATAACCAAGAGATGAACTCTATACACAGTGCCCAACCACCACTGGTCTAATTTAGAATGTTCCTATACAAATATCAAACATTCTGCTTCATCTCTAAGTTCTTCAAGTTCTTCTGTCAGGATGAATAGCCCTTCAATACCACTTTGACGTCGGCATAGCCCATGGGAACTTCCTACCAATGGGGGGCAGGATACTTCGTTCCTATGGTTCTTTACCTAAGATTACTTTGCTGTTTTGTCAATGCCCAGGCACTTAACACTGGGGGAAAAATCTACCACGATACATTGATTCTCTGGTACTCTTCCATCAGCGCCATGGCTTGAGCCCAAAAAACGGATTTTGAGCGAAGCGAAAAATCTATTTTTGGGTGAGATAGCCATGGCGTCCTGATGGACCCTCCCTACTACTTTGTCCAGTTTTGTTCCCACCCTACACAATTGTATCATGGTGATGGGCAGCAACTGGCTTCAGGATGAAGACGGGCGTGACGTCATCAGAGCAATGGCGTCCGTTTGTTTACGTCTCGAGTATCAGTAGTAGCCACGAGTGAGATTAGCTGTGGAACGGCTCCCAGCTATTCTCAGCCCTTACACACCGAAGCATTAACTCTGTTCGGGGTGAAGATAGCTATGTGGCACGTTCAAACATGCGTGTCCCCTGTTGTATTACGATGTCTTAAAGGGAAACCTTTGAGATACTCGCTCCAGAAGTTAGAATTCTGTGATAACCTGTGGTTAAATTCTCTGGGAATATCTTAGTAGTCTTATACCCAAGGAAGCTACCAAACAGGAACCTTCCATCAGGACGCCATGGCTATCTCACCCAAAAATAGATTTTTCGCTTCGCTCAAAATCCGTTTTTAGTCTACGCAGTTGTTGACGTTCAGAACGTTCAACATGCGCTCTATCGTTACGATAGAGAGAGAGTGTATCACGGTTTCACTTTGCAGTAAGAGTAAACCGATTCTAGCGTTTCGTTCATTCTTTCTTAGCTTAAATGGTTTAAATTCTAAATTAAAGGAACTTTTTATTTGGAAAACCTTTCAGTTTTTTTCCTTTAGCAAATAACATGTTTTAACGATATATAATTGGGCTCTTCTCTCAGGTGCGAAATCAAGAGAGAAGAGAGAGAGAGATAGAGACGGAGGGAGAGAGAGGAGAATAAACGTTTCGTTCAAGCGGGTAACGTTCTCGTTTTTTTTTTTTTTTTTACTCTCCTCCCTAGTCGCTGTAGGGGAAGAAGGTAAAACGTTTCTAGGGTTTTACTCTTGTTCCCCAGGCTTTGTGCGGTGAGAGATTGTAAAACGTAGTTTCTTTGATCTAGTGTTTAGTCACTTTTCCAGCCACTGAATTCTTTATCTTATTTATGTTTTTCTGTTGCATTGTAAGACTGTTTTCGCAATTACTACCTTTTAATGAAGGATAGGATTGCGTGTTTCAGGTAGAAATCAGTTAAAGTTTCGATTTCAGTGAAATAAGTGCAAAACAGAAAATCAAAAGTGATAAAGTGATATGCGCAAAGTGTTACAGTGTTGCGTCCGAGGGTTCGTCTGTTCGTGCAGTCGTTCACCTAGTCCGGGACCTCTTACAAGCTCCCAAGCCCAGGGGAGAAGTAATGTCGAACGACTTATGGGTTCCACAGGCCTTGATCAACGAACAGACGTTTTTCCCTCCGTGGTTTCGGGCGTATCTACCCAAGATCGCCCCACCCACACAAAGACGAGAGAGCCCATTTTATTCCTCGTCTGCGGAAGAGGTTTCTCGTAAGAAACCATGGACCACATCTTGCAGCTTTTTAAGTGCAAGTCGGTCCCTTCCGCGCAAGTCCAACGGCCTAGGTGTAGCCACTGGGTCAGTTCGGACTCGCTGCAGTCATCTGACGACTGCACACCTCCCCAAGAGAGGCAAGGTGGTACCGCAACAGGCAGTAACTCCGTCTGTTGCCGCACCAGCTGTTTTAGACCCTCAGTCACAAAGGACAGTAGCTCCGTCTGTTGCCGTTTTTGTAGACCCTAAGTGGTCTTTACTACTGCAGTCTATGCAGACTCAGTTAGCTGCGGTTATGCAGGAGTTTTCGTGCGGAGAAGGTTGACACTGCTCCCCGTTAGCCTACAACCTGCCACGGTTGTGCGCCCAGCTCACGCTGAGGCTGCCTGTTCCCTCACTCCGGCTGCGGAGAGCTCCACCTCCGATGCGCAATCGACCCTGCCAGGCGCATGTTAACGTTATCCGACGTGCGGCACCCTCCGTTAACATGCGTGAGCTACCGCATCAGCAGTGGGAAGGTGGAGTCAAGCTGCCGTGTTTTGACGCGATGCGTTAGTTTCCGCAACCCACGGCAGTCCCCACCACGCACCACCACTTCGCTTTTGGTTGTTGCCTGCTCCCACACTCCGACTGCGGAGAAGGTTGACGATGCACCCCGTTTGCCTACAACCTGCCCACGGTTGTGCGCCCAGCATGGCTGCCTGCTCCCACACTCTTGTTGTGAGAGCTCCTCCACCCATGCGCAGGTCGACCCTGCCAGACGCATGCTGACTCCCACAGACACACGGAGCACTCCGTTGCCGTGCGTGAGCTACCACAAGCTGCCGTGTTTTGACACGGTGTGTCAGCCTCCGCAACCCACTGTGGTTACCGCCACTCGCCCGCAGCAGACTAGTCAGTCAGGAGTTGAGGCTTCCCCACACAGCTTTGGTTGTTGCCAGCTCACAGACTGTCAAGCAGTTACATGACGTTGCCTTCTGGTCTGCTACTAATGCACCAGTTGCAGTATGTCCTCACGCCCTGTTGTGGTTGACAGTTCAGTTTTTGACAGTTCACAGACTATCAAGCAGTTACATAACGTTGCCTTCTGGTCTGCTGCTTATGCACTAGTGAGAACCTCACTGAGATAACCTAGCTTTTCTCGGACATGGTTCCTGTAGATGAGAAAGTGCTGTTCTCCCTCCTACTGATATTCCTTTGAGGACTCTGTCATTTGGAGAGGAGCCTTATGCTGCTTAGCCTCCTATGGACTTTAATTAAAGCATAAAGAGGCTTCCAGGGATGGTAAATGGTTCCGCTTCAGTCGCTAACCCCGTCTGTTGCCACACCTGCTCCATAGACCCTAATGGGCTTTGTTGCAAGACATGCAGTCCAAGCTTGTGTCCTTGATAGAGGATTTTTTACGGAGAAGAACCTTCTGGCCAACATCCTTCCTACCGGTTGGTTGTGCGCCCTGTTGACACTGAGGTATCCTACTCGCGTCCGCCAGTTGAGGTGGTTCCTCCACCGATGCGACCCAGTGTGGGTTGCCAGTCGCACGTTGACGTTAAGCGACTCTCGGAGGTGGTTGTGGACGTTCAGTGTGTCACTAGGAAGACGTTCAACAACCAGCAGAGGTGACTTGTTGTGACACAGTGCGGCAACCTCAGCAACCCGGTAGGGGGTTGACTGCACAACCCAGACAGTCTAGACAGTTTCGGGTTGACGCTGTACTTCCTCACGTCCCCATGGTTGACAGTTCACAGACTGTGCAGCAGTACCATGATATTGTGTCCGGCTCCGTCACGCATCCACCAGTGCGACTGGATTCAGCAAGTCAGACGTTGCCCACTCCGTTGCCGTTTCCTCATCAGTTTCGGATGAGGAACCCTCTGATGAGGACATTGCTGAACAAGACGATCAACCCCCAGCCCTGCTATCCATCCAGAAGATGCTGTAGAAGGAACGCTGCCCTGTCAGGCTGTGGATGAGTCTGGTTAGGACACTGTCATCCGTGGTTCATTTTGTGTCACTTGGAAGACTACACCTCCGTCCTCTTCTGTATCGTCTAGCTTTTCACTGGAAAAGGACAAGACGCTAGAAGCGGTCTCGATCCCGGTTTCGGAAAGATAAAGTCTGGTCTGACTTGGTGAAAGGACTTTATCAACCTTTGAAAGGGTCTTCCCCTGACTGTTCAGACTCCCAACCACGTTCTCTTCTCGGACGCATCGGACGTAGGCTGGGGTGCGACATTAGGCGGTAGGGAATGCTCGGGATTATGGAACTCGAGTCAAAGGACAATGCATTTCAACTGCAAGAAGCTACTGGCAGTACGTCTGACCTGGAAAAGCTTCAGGTCTCTCCTTCAAGGCAAAGTGGTGGAGGTGAACACGGACAACACCCTGCTTTGACGTACATCTCCAAGCAAGGAGGGACCTACTCTCTGACATGGTACGAGTTCGCAAGAGACCTCCTCACCTGTTCAACAGGTCTAGACTTTTCACTAGTAACGAGGTTCATCCAAGGCAACTTGAATGTCATAGCAGATTGTCTCAGTAGGAAGGGACAAATAATTCCAACAGATTGGACCCCTCCACAAGGATGTATGCAAGAGACTTTGGGCCACCTGGGGCCAGCCAACCATAGATCTCTTTGCAACCTCGATGACCAAGAGGCTCCCAATACTTTGCTCACCTATCCCGGACCCAGCAGTAGTTCATATAGATGCCTTTCTACTAGATTGGTCACATCTAGATCTATATGCATTCCCTCCGTTCTAGATTGTCAACAAGGTACTGCAGAAGTTCGCCTCTCACGAAGGGACAAAGTTGACGCTAGCTGCTTCCCTCTGGCCCGCGAGAGAATAACTCACCGAGGTACTTCGATGGCTAGTAGACGTTCCCAGAACACTTCCCCTAAGGGTGGACCTGCTACGTCTGCCACGCGTAAAGAAGGTACTCCAAGGCCTCCTCGCTCTTCGTCTGACTGCCTTCAGACTATCGAAAGACTCTCGAGAACTAGAGGTTTTTCGAAGGAGGCAACTAGAGCGATTGCTAGAGCAAGGAGAACATCCACCCTTAGAGTCTACCAATCGAAGTGGGAAATCTTCCGAAACTGGTGCAAGTCAGTATCCGTATCCTCGACCAGTACCTCTGTAACTCAAATAGCTGACTTCCTCTTATATCTGAGGAAAGAACGATCTCTTTCAGCTCCCACTATCAAGGGTTACAGAAGCATGTTGGCATCAGTCTTCCGTCACAGAGGCTTAGATCTTTCCAACAAAGATCTACAGGACCTCCTTAAGTCTTTTGAGACCACGAAGGAGCGTCGTTTGGTTACACCTGGTTGGAATTCAGACGTGGTTCTAAGATTCCTTATGTCAGACAGGTTCGAACCGCTTCAATCAGCCTCCCTGAAAGATCTCACCTTTAAGACTCTTTTCCTGATATGCTTAACCACAGCTAAAAGAGTCAGTGAGAT
This sequence comes from Palaemon carinicauda, assembly GCF_036898095.1. Classification (NCBI taxonomy): domain Eukaryota; kingdom Metazoa; phylum Arthropoda; class Malacostraca; order Decapoda; family Palaemonidae; genus Palaemon; species Palaemon carinicauda. The sequence goes on from NC_090749.1 coordinate 100,979,923, forward strand.
TCATGCCTTCAGCAAGAACATCGGATTCTCATCCGAAATGGCTACATGTTCTACAACTTGGTTTTCTAGCCAAACACGAGCTGCCTTCTCGGCCTTGACCAATATCGTTCGATATTCCAAACTTATCGTATGGTTGGAAATGAACTAGGAAGAGTCTTATGTCCTGTAAGAGCTCTTAAGTTCTATTTTAAAAACCTTTACGAGGCCCGTCTGAAGCTTTATGGTGTTCAGTTAAGAATCCATCTTTGCCTATGTCAGAGAATTCTTTATCCTATTTTATCAGACTGTTAATACGAGAAGCTCATTCCCTTCTGAATGAGGAAGACCAAGCTTGGCTGAAGGTAAGGACACACGAAGTTAGAGCTGTCGCAACTTCCGTGGCCTTTAAACAAAATAGATCTCTGCAAAGTATATTCGACGCAACCTACTGGAAAAGCAAATCAGTGTTCGCGTCTTTTATCTTAAGAATGTCCAGTCTCTTTACGAGAACTGCTACACTCTGGGACCATTCGTAGCAACGAGTGCAGTAGTGGTGGGGGCTCCACCACTACAATTCCCCTAATTCCAGAACCTTTTTAATCTTTCTCTTGAAATATTTTTGGGTTGTCCGGAAGGCTAAGAAGCCTTTCGCATCCTACTTGATTTGGCGGGTGGTCAAAGTCATTTCTTGAGAAGCGCCTAGATTAGAGGTTTTGAGGAGGACCTTTAGTATGGGTTGCAACCCTTCATACTTCAGCTCCTAGGAGTCGCTCAGCATCCTATGAGGATCGCGAGGCTCAGTAAGGAAGACGTACTTAAAAAGGCAGAGTAATTGTTCAAGTCGTCTTCCTTACCAGGTACTTATTTATTTTATGCTTGTTATTTTGAATAACTGCTAAAATGAAATACGGAATACTTAGCTCATATAATGTCAACATGTAATGCTGGTCTCTACCCACCCCCCTGGGTGTGAATCAGCTATATGATCATCGGGTAAGTTTAATATTGAAAAATGTTATTTTCCTTAGTAAAATAAATTTTTGAAT
>NC_090749.1:100981447-101009972 GCF_036898095.1 Palaemon carinicauda
AGTAAGGCCAAAGGAAGGTCATTCCGCTATTATCATATAGTGTACATTGTTTAGGGATTACGATAATGTAAATGAGAGAGAGAGAGAGAGAGAGAGAGAGAGAGAGAGAGAGAGAGAGAGAGAGAGAGAGAGAGAGAGATTTCTATTTGATATTAGTATGATATTTATGATTTTCTTAGAAGGATGCCAAATAAGAAAAAACTTAGAATTTAGGACACGTTTTCCTTTCACATTTTATGTTGCCATAGATCCTATTAATTGAACAATGCTCAAGGCTTGATTCCCTTGTCTGTGTTCCTGACTCTAAATATCTTTCAAAAAATTTCTTTCAAGCAGAGTAAGAAATTCAGACCCACCAGGTGTAGCAGAAAGTCTGACCTGCTCTTAGCATTATGGAGGAAATCTCGAAATCAGAATCATGAAACCAAAGCCGAAGATGACCTCAACTGACCTTAAAGGTTTAAAGGCCGCTATTGAATGGCCGAGAAAAGGGACAGTGACATTGCCTTATCGAGCAGGAAAAATCATATGATCAGAGCCCAAGCAACCTCTCCATCCAAGCTAGAACCAGGGAGGGCCAAGCAATGGCTGTTGATGACTCAGTAGGTAGACCTAGAGGCTCCCCAAACCCCCCAACGTTAGCTCACAAGGATGGTAAGATTGCAGAAACTAATGGGGCTAACAAGACTGAGCAGGACTCTAACACCCCCGACTGGCAAACACCAGGCAGAGACGATACTAATCAGGCCAAAGGCTTCAGCTGAAAAGATAAACTTAAATAACCTTCCCAATATTAAGGTCTAAACTCATTCGAAAACCCTTCTGAGATAACAACCTATGATCGAGGGTAGGTAAAATCTATACGTGGATCCCGTAACTCAACTGGAAGCATAATATTATGCAGAGTTTTTAGGTAAAACTGATATTAATGTGCTTTCCAAATCCTTCATTTTCGGGGTAATTTATTCCCACGATAATTTGGGTCCAGGAATCTGTTCCTTTGGGAATATCAGACTTGATTTCTGTCTGTGTTTATCAGGGTCATTTAAGGTTCAAATCAATACTTATGTTTATCAAACTTATTCAATATTATTTCTTATAACAAAATAGATCTAGTATTCATATGGCCTGAATACGAACGTTGAAATGCATTATTATTATTATTATTATTATTATTATTATTCTTATTAGCTCAGCTAACCACCCTAGTTGGAAAAGCAGAATGCTATGGACCCTGTAAGGATTGCAAAAGGGAAGATAACCGTGTGAAAAAAAAGGAAATAAAGGAAACAGATAAAATAGTGTTCCTGAGTGTAAGCAAGAGAACTCTAATCAGGTATAAAATGTGTAACATATTTTTCACTTCCTTCTTGAAGAAGCTTCTCTCGAAGGTGTTCCTCCTCCAGGGAGTGAGGCTGTAGGACCAGTGCCCTTCTTCTGCACCCTCGTTGTGACCTGCGAACAGTCGACCCGCAGTCAGATACAGAAATGGGTTTTAGAATAAGATTTGGTCAGTTATTTCAATTCTTGTGACAGATTGTGCTAGGATAACAGCGACCTCATTCGAGATATAGAATATAAATCCTATAACTACAAAAAAAAAGGCTAAACCTTAATGAGATGACTTGATTGCGTCCTGCCAAAACATTCTATTGATTTGACCTCGTTTAACGTTGATCTAGAGAAGGGAATGACGATATCCTATTTCGGTGGAAAGGAAGATGAAAAGGAAATGAAGATTCACAAGTAATGAGAAGATAATGAGTCATAAAGATTTCTTTCCAAAACAGAAAAAGTTGAATCTTGTATAAAAACAGCTGAGTCAGTCGGTAAGAGAAAGTGGTGTTGAGGGAGGGGAGGGGGGCATCTCTCTGCGTTCGGAAAATTAAAAGTTCGCTGGAAGAGGAATTCCTTTGGTTTTGGAAGATGAAAAAAACTGAATAAGATAATTAGGGTTTGTTAAGCGAACAATCGAACGAAGTTTCCCATCAGAGATAAAAGGAAGAAATTTAGCTCTTGAAATTGAGACTAATTTGTCTCTTGAACGGAATTGAAAGGTCTATAGTAATTTGTTGATAAAAATCAGGTAAAAATATTCGATTTCTTAGCTCGATGAAGTTCTGTTTTGGTATAGTTTTCAAATTATTTCGCATAGGAAAAAGATACAGATAATCCGTTGTAGAAATGGCGTCAAAATTATTCAAAGAATTCTGGGAAGAATTTTGAAGGTTATATTCAGAAGACTTGTTCAGGATATAAAGTAAATTTTAGATAAATTAATTCTTGGTGTAGATTAATTTGACTAAAACTAGCCTGAAAACCTTCCACTCTTTAAACAGAGATAATTGTGAGACTAACATCACCGTCATTAATTAGTCTCTGTGATATTCTCATGAGATTGGCGTTTTCACTTTACGAGATCATAATATCTCCTGAAATATGTTTAGCAGTTTTGAGTAAATACTTTAAAACATTTGTCATGTAAATACTCAAGTGGATGTTGCATTAAGAATAAGAACTATTTTAATCTCTCTCTCTCTCTCTCTCTCTCTCTCTCTCTCTCTCTCTCTCTCTCTCTCTCTCTCTCTGGTTTCTTGAGGAGGATTGACGTCAGTGTTGATGTAAGGGAAGAAGTCAAAAGGCAGGAGGAGGAAGAGACGAAGTCAGTGCTTGACTGACCAAAAGAAAAAAAAATGCTTATCGCTCTCTCCTTTCTTTGCATCGGTTTTACATTCATGTTTTTATAGACAGGAAGTTTTTATTCGAAGGAAATCATCATCTACTGAATTTAGTTTAGTTCAAAGGTATTTGGCTAATCTTTAATGTACTTAGCAGCACTACATTGTTTTCACACGAAAAAGTCCTAAACTGTTTCTTCCATCTCTTTCTCTTCTTTCTCCAACGAGATTTAAGAGTTGGAAATCAAATTTTGCAAATAATGTTTATCGAATTACTAAGATAATCATTCCCCTTTGGAGTCTGATGTTGTTTCATCTTTGTCTGCATCTTTTCCCACTTTTATGTGGATTCGATGTTTCTGGCCATAGCTCTCCATCTACCTCTGTCATAAACTTCATCACCGGTTTTTAAAGAGAAGAAGATCAATATGATTATCTATTGAAACCTTTTTAATATTCTTAATCTTCTAAAATCACCTAATCCTGACACACTAACTACCTATACATCCCTTGAACACACACACAGACAAGTAAACGATCGAAACGGTCTTGAATAAAAAGAGGGTATTGCAACATTCAGCACAAAAGCCTTCATCGGAAGTCATACCCAAAATCTATCCCTTTTCGATACATTTGGAAATATGGTGAATATGCAATTGTCATTTCTCATCTCCTCTTCCCCTTTGTAACGGATAACCTTTAATCTTCAAGATCACATTTTCTCAGTTTATCCAATCTGTCTCCTTTTAAAATAAAGAGGGGTTGGTTTGGAATTTTTCATTGAAAAAAGGTAAAAAAGAAAAGAGCCCTTGACAAAAGAGTTTTCGCTGCATGATATGTTATTATATCTCTTCAACATCAGAGGTTCAGAGTTACGTTGAAATACGAAATTATAATCAATTTACCATTAATGCTCAGTTATTTCATATCTAAAACATAGATTATTCCTCTCCAGACACTGGTCAGTTTTTGTCAGACAGACACGCCAGTACACAGCTGTTTCTGCTCCACCAGATCTTCCTACCTATTAGCGATCTATTTCCACTAATCCATGATAAGATCCAATTAGGATTATGGATTGCATAGGATTCGAGAGAAGGATAATCCACACAGTGGAGAGATTGTTCATCTGGTGAAGATGATTGTGTCTGGGAAGGGATGCAAGATGTGCATGACACAATCAGGATAACATAATGAAAGATATATTGAATGTGAAACACAAATTCAATACCAATTCCCAAGATGTAGTTATTTGTTTTCGAAAACAATTTGATAATGGATAAGAAATACCTATTGACTGAGGAATATGCACGCAATAAATTTTAAGAAGACTTACTTTTGAATTAATGCCACTAATGTTTCATTTATCAAAACGAAGATCCGTTATCCTTAGTGAGTGGATCGGAAAATTGTCTCGAAGACAAAAAGAGGAGGCAGTGTTTGAGAGAACAGAGATGAGAGTGCTGAGGTGGATTATGTGAATACCACTGCTTGGAAGATTGGAAAATGAAATAAGATGAATGTCAGGCATAGTAAAGATTACAGAGATGATAAGAATGTCATGACTAAGAATTTGTGGGCACATGTTGATTAAGGATGGTGGGGAGGGAGTGAGGGGCTTGGGAGGAACCTGTTTAGGGGGAGAAGATCGAGAGGGAGCCAGAGAATCAGATGGCGAGATAAGGTGAAGGATGATATGGAGAGAAAAGGTTTGGGGAAAGAGGATGCCTTTGTTAGAAGGCATTGGAGACGGAGCATCAGGCAACCAACCCCCTAATGTAAGGATAACGGTGGAAAAGAAGAATAAGTCTGCTAACATCCTTTGAAGTATACTCTGTTCGCAAGCACTACCAAATTGAGTATAAACGATTTCAATTTCATATCACTAAACACCACTGAATATCTATCTAAGTCAACAATATCGATAATCTGAATTCGTAATGGCAAAAATCTTCTTGGACCAAGTTTTCAAATGATTGTTTTAAACAATCCCATTGTGTTCATTGCATCGTTTAAAGAAAGGACACAATCATAGAAAAGGGAATGGGTGAGCTCCTCTAAATGATGATGAGAACTTAATTATTGGGGATGAAAAATAAAGGATATATTTTGAAATCTTTTGAAATATGAATTAAAACATAATACGATGCAAATATACTGTAGTAATCCCGATGGTTTTAAAAATCTAACCGTGGCCCTTTGCGTCAATAGGCGTAGGAGGAGATGATGATGATAATGATGATGATGATGATGATGATATATATATATATATATATATATATATATATATATATATATATATATATATAATATATATATATATATATATATATATATATATATATATATATATACCGTATTTTCCGTGTCATAAGACGCACCTTTTTTCCCGAAAAATGACCCCCAAAATCACCTTGCGTCTTAACACTTGAGAAAAAGTTGTATATGGGAATTTGACACCCTTCAAACACCCAACTATTGACATACAAGCACTCAAACTCACGAGAGATAGAATATAAACCTACAATTATCATTCATATGTAATAAATTCATTTATTTTTATATTGCACTTCATTTAATAAAGTACAGTAGCATTTTTTTTCAATCAGCTAATGACTCGCTAACCCCCTTCTACAAAATAACATGCCAACTAATGGTCTCATAGCAGACGACGCTATGATATATTAGTTGTTTATGCAGTATATATATATTTTCTCATTTTCTTTTTATATTTTGTAATGAAGCAATATATTGATAATGACTTTGTTGCCCGAGTTACGAAATAATACAAACAGACGTTTGCTGAATACGACCTTGGAAAAAAACTGTATTTGCCAATTGCAGTATTACCAATTTGCAAAAAAGTAACTAGACCTAGAATCACATAAACAGTAGCAAAATTATTCCACCTAAGAGAATGTCTAGATTTCTCTAATCAATAATTACATTTTGTGAGAAAATTTATAGGCCATATGAGGAATTTGGAAATAGTACTAGAATTTTACCTCTTTAACAAAATTTGATGCACCTTTGGAAACGCTGCCTTCAAGTAAACAACACTTGAAACACCAAACATTGTGACTAAAAGTGTAGTTGTGGTGGAAACCACAATTGGTTTAATGGTTTCTTATATGAATATTTATTAAAATTGGGATAATCGGCATATAGCTAATTACTATTAACTTAAACATTTCATAATTCATCCAAAATAAGAAAAGTTACTGTGCAAAACAATAATCACGCTAGAGCCAGTGACTGGGAATTTGTGCTAAAAAGATTTTAAAATCCTCAATTTTTTTTTTCTAAAACTTCCTTGCTAATTTAAGGGTGCGTCTTACCACTTGTAGCGTCTTATGACACGGGAAATACGGTATATATATTATATATATATATATATATATATATAATATATATATATATATATATATATATGTATATATATATATATGTATATATATATATATATATATATATATATATATATATATATATATATATATATATATATATATATTAGTTGATAAAACGAAAAGCATGATGAAAGGAAATTATTCTATGCAAACAGAATTCTGTAATAAAACTAAGAGCTGAGGTTAAAATACTGATACTATTAGACGGAATCGTGTTATTCTATGGCTATATGGATGTTGAATCGGTACCTCTTTTCACCAGGTATATGATAAGTCCTCTACTGGCAGGGCCCCGAAATTTATCTGTCAGATCTTAATTACTTCTCTCCCAGTTAGGGGATAAGAAAGTAAGTCATTGCCTTCCTTTAACTAACATATAATTATATCTAATAAATCTCTTGTGGATCCCAGTCTTTTTTTAAGAAAACAGTTTAAGAGCTAATGAAAAAAATAATTGATTATCTAACTTTCATAATTTCTAATTTTGATATCCAGTAATAAAAATTATTGTATTGACGTCATTATAAAGGACAAATTTTTTGTTGTTTCATTTAAAGCAGAAAAAGCAATTCCAGGACACCTGATTGTATTGTATTGTATTATATTGTATCAACCACTTTGATAAGCGGTTGATACATTACTGTTGTACACTAGTCTTCTTTAATAGATCGTAATTTTATATTGCCAAAAGGAATTTAGTGATGTCATCCAAAAGCCATAATGACGAACTTTAAAATCCGTAAAAGTCTTCTGTGTTTGAAATGCATATGACAGTTTAAGGTTAGTTGTGAATATTTGATCATTTTATGACATTCTGAAAATAGCCATCTTTAAAATCAGACAGCAAAGTTATTGATGATATTCCCTTTACGGTTCTTGAACAAATCTTCATTAATATTTACATTATGCTGACGGGAGATGTTTGAGGCCTTATGTAATGTTAATTTATTTTCCATTTCTGTGCAAAAAAGAATGTTTTTGAGTCAGCTGTGGTCTCGTTATCAAACAGAATGATCATAATTGGTGGAAGACTCTCTGTCCATATTTTGATATATATGCACTATAAAAACTATTAGCTTTTGAATCTAAAAAGCATAAAAGCTATACTTTGTAAAACGATGATTTCACCGTTCATTTGCAAACTATTAATTGGATGGACGCAATGATTCACTTATCAGGGATTAAAGAAATTGAAGGATATTTCTTGAAATCTTTGGAATAAAAAAAAATCCAATTAAAAAATTAACACAATACAAACATAAAAATCCCGATGTTTGTTCTTTTTTAGAAATTCATATGTATCAGTTAGATTAAAGAGGATTTATTTTATAGAACTAAAAGCCTGATAAAGGAAAATGATCCTAACAGAATAAAGTTCTGTACTAAATCTAAAATGCATTGTTAAAATAGTGATGAGATTAGCTGAGATCGTGTTATTCTATGGTCCCTGGAGGTTGAATTGGTGCCTCTTTTGACCGGGCAGAAAATGAGTACTCTATGTTTGGAGCCCCGAAATTTATTTGTAAGATCTTAACGTCCTTCCTCCCAGTCAGGCGCTCGGAAAGTAATCGCCTTCCTTTAATTACCATATAAATATATCTAATAAAACTTACTCTAGATCCACACCCCCCCCCCCCTCCTTTTTTTTACGAAAAAGGTTGAGTTGATGAAAAAATAATTAACTTCCTAACTTTAATATATCTTATGATGTCCAGTAAGAACATTGTATTGATGTCATTAGAATTTCCTAACTTTCTTTATTTTCAATGATATCCAGTAATAAAAATGTTGTAGAGTCTTCATTATAAAGGACAAACTTTTTGTCATTTCATTTAAACAGGAAAAATCAACTTCAGGACTCGTGATTTTTAAGTGGTTGATGCAATACTGTTGGTCAGTAGTTTCTTTTAATAGATCGTAATTTGATATGATAGTGTGTGAAGGAATTTACGAAAGTTCCTCTTCAGGGGCCACTGATTCCTCACACTCCTGATCAAGTAAGGCTGTGATGAGGATCATGGAGCAGATAGAATAAAGACCTTCTTTGGTTGTGTATCAGGCGACCAACAAGACAGTGTTCAACATCAGTCCAAATTTAACCCTTACCCCACACTATTATTCGTCTATAACCTTTGCTGGTGATTTTTCTTTTTGATTGTAAGTAACTTCACTGAAACACATTAGGTTAGACACTTATCAAGGAGGGTAATAGAAGAGATGATTATTGTAAAAAAATATTCAGCTTCTGCCACTTCTATTATAGTTCACATTTGCTTAATAAGTTCTAAACTGATATAGATTAAATAGAAAACCAAATCAAGATATTAAAACAACTTCATAATCATGGTAAACAAAGAAATAAAAAAGTAAACAACGTATCATAAAGAAACCAAAACAAAATTATGAATTAAGAGAAACGACGAGAAGAGTAAATCTCACGGAAGCTTTTCTTCTGCACGAGGCTTCCTCCCTTCTCTCTTCACTATCGTGAGAAGCAAATGTCAACCATAAGATGTCAGAGAAAAGAAAACTTAGTGTGAATCATTTGCTATTATTGGGAAAACCATTCAATGTTCTGACCCTGCCAAAGCTCGTTCATAGTTGACATATCCTTCTTGGCGATGATCCTTCGGGAATGAGAGAAGAGATAATGAGCGAAGGAAAAAGATGGTCTTCACCTTCAGAAAAGAAGAGATTGTCCCACATATGTGCAATTCAAGTTAATCCATTGCCTCCCAACGTAAATTCAGATCAGGAACTGTAATAAATCTCCCCCAGGGAGGAGACATGCAGGACCATGCATAAACGTTCTCATGAATAATGTAATACGCAACTTATGCTGTGACCAGGCCAACGGACTAATAAAATGGGTCGAGTCTTGACCTAATCCTAAATAGTGGAACAGGATCTGAGAGCTAGAAGGACCCATTTTTCAGTAATATAAGCAAACGGCTCAAGGCTGTTGAATTGAGTGGTTGTTTTTTCCTTGCATATGTTTAAAAGTTGCTTTCTAAAGCTTCCTCTAAGCTGTGATCATAACATTAAACATGCATCAGGGATCGAATACAATAAGAGACAAAACTGGGCATGATAATAAATTGATACTAAATGTAATTTTCAACTCAGTGACTAAAATATCGAATAAATTCTGTTGCTAGTACTGGTTCTCTTCTTAAAAAAGAGAGATATAGCAATAATAACGAGACACTTTTGTTGCCAAAAAGTTACTATTCTTGAAACTGAATATTAACTTGGAAAGGAGGGTACCATATGTGTTTGTGTATGTATGAGTTTTAGAGAGAGAGAGGAGAGAGAGAGAGAGAGAGAGAGGAGAGGAGAGAGAGAGAGAGGAGAGAGAGAGAGAGAGAGAACCTACAAAAGAAATAAAAATGTTCGTTGAAATTTGGGTTTCTTCTCAACACAAACATAATAAACATAGAGAGAGAGAGAGAGAGATAGAGAGAGAGAGAGAGGAGAGAGAGAGAGAGAGAGAGAGAGAGAACCTAGAAATAAATAAAAAGGAGGCTCGTTGAAATGTGGGTTTCTTCTCAACACCTACATGATAAACATCCAGAGAGAGAGAGAGAGAGAGAGAGAGAGAGAGAGAGGGGGAGAGAGAGAGAGAGAGAGAGAGAGGGGGGGGGGGGGAGAGAGAGATCGGGGATCATAATTACTCTGTATAATGTGATGCTTGATTACCGAGCGTCTTTTTCCATTTTTTTGTTGAGGGGATGGGGTTGCGAGGCTCATACTCATGACTGTAAGAAGGATTTGGATATTTTGTACGAGAGGCTTCCTGGACGTTAATCAAAGGTGACCCTACATCGAGGCAACAATAAAAGTTTAGTATAAAACAAATTAAAAGTCAAAGAAAATGTATTTAACAAATGCTCCAATATATTTTCAAATTAGTCCCACTTTTTTACATTCATGCAAATTATTTTATCCCATCTGAATATAAAGACTTTTATTTCTCTTATTTCCATTGATTTAATACATGAGTGAGAAAATTTTCTATAATATTAAGCAATAAAATCATATTGTAGAAGACTGACTACAGAGTATTACTACAAGGTTCTTTCCTAACTAGTTTTCTGCATACGAGTATATTATCAGGAAAGATCAGACGATAAATAAAATAAATATCTGAGATTAAATTCCCGGAAAATTACCTAACATAAAAGAATTTTATTCTCTTACTCCAAATGGAGACACTGAGTATCCTCCATATTATTGATAACCAGAAAGAAAGAAATGAGTTATTTGACATCATCATTATGAGTAGTTTCATTTCAAATCAGTGATCCACGAATAAAGATAAGGAGTTTTACATGATTCCACTTTCCATTAGTCTTTGGAAAACTTCCTTACACAATGCACAACTATGTAGCCTCAGAGGTAAAGTATGGGATCCATAAAGGCTTATTCAGACTCTGATGACAGTTGTGCTATTGGTGTTATATATGTGAACGCACCCGCCTTAATGTAATAGAAGAACGCAACCGATTCTGCGCACTCCATAGCCACGCGCCATTGTAATAACTTCAATAAATATTATGTACAAGTTAATCTGCACTTGTTGTGGCTTATCAGTAACCTAAGGATGTAACATGGTGTCAGGTGATAAAATAAGGACCCGAGATTCAAGGAAACTACAGAAAAGTGAAGGACAAAGCAGAGAAACCGAGATATAAAGCTTCCAAAGTTGAGCTATCCCGGCAGAGACGAAATACGGACCGATGACGTCGCCGGAACAAGATGGCCATCCATGTAAACAATAACGAACTGAGAAATTCGCCAAGGTTTTTGTAGTGGGTAAGCAAAGACAGTGACAGTTACTTTAGCCCAGCCTACAATATTGTTTAAAATAGCCGTGTAATGCTGAAGAAATTTGAAATTTTCAAGTAAAAAAAAAAAACACGATTTTTGCCGGCCGTTTTCGACCTGGTTAAAGTTACAAGAGTGCCCCAGATCCTGTCAGTGTAACTGTTATTATAAGGCCGTGTAGGATCAAAGAAAGTTGACAATTTTTTTTTCTTTTCTCAAGTAAATCTGCCGATGTTTTAAGAGAAACTTTGCCTATGTTTTTTGAAAATTTTGCTGATGATTGTGAAAGCTTTTTCTGGCATATAACCGGCTGGTGCTCCCCAGCAAAGTTGTAATACACCAGTGGTTCTGCGTATATTAGGCTGATTTCTGAGGATCTTCCAGACAGCTCTACTAGACTATAATGACATAGCCAGTGTCCACTACAGTGCCAGTGTCTACTACAGTGATAGTCACACACCCTACCCCAAGTGACCTGGAGCCTATAACAGTCTACTGACAGTGCTGGTGTTTTGACAATTTTTCTAGTGTGAATTTCTGGTTAATTAACATTTTGTTCTAGTATTTTTATAGTAACCATGGCGACCGGGTTCCAGCCTCCAAAGAGCTTCAATCCACCACAGGGCAGCAACCATGTCCAAGCCTGGCAGGACTGGAAGGAACAGTTTGACCTGTACCTCATCGCAGCGGAAAAGACGGCTGCGACAGACCCGGTCAAGATCGGTATGCTGAAGTATGCCATGGGTCCTGAGTGGATTAAGGTAGCAAAAAATTTTACTTTTACTGAAGCAGGAGATGACCAGAAATATGACATAGTCATTCAAAAATTTGATGAGTATTTCCAGCCAAAAAAGTTATTAAAGGCATATGTAACCAGATTTCACCAAAGGGTCCAGGGTCCCACAGAATCCTTAAATGACTACATAGCAGCCGTTCGCGAGCTCGCCTCGCAGTGTGAATTCGGTGCTACAGTTGAATCTCAAGTGTGCATTCAAATAAGTAATGGGGTCAGGGACAAAAAGTTGAAAGAAAAACTGTGGGAAGATGATTTATCACTAAATGACATTATCAAAAAATGTAACCAGTATGACCAGTTGCAGGAGACAAGGCGCATAACCGGCGAGGCTCAGGTCAACGCAGCAGCGTTTGGACGAGGAGGCAGTAGGAGCCGTGGTCGACGAGGCCGCCAGGGACGCAGTCAGAGCCATGCGCCGTCTCAAGGTCGAGGTCAAGCCCACCAAGGTCAAAGTCGAGGTCAAGCCTACCAAGGTCAACTTCAAGGTCGAGGTAGAGGTAATTTACAAGGCAGAGGTCGAGGTAATTTTAGTAACAGTAACTGTGGTAATTGTGGTCGTGGTCATCCACCGCGCCAATGCCCTGCCTTTGGTCAGACTTGTAATGCGTGTGGCAGAAAAAATCACTTTGCAAGATGTTGTAGATCAAACAGTGTTAGGTATGTAGATGAGCAGCCACAAGATACGCAAATAAACTATGAGCAGTTTAGTGACGCATTTAATACATTGAATGTTGGTTCAGCTGTTTACGCTAGTAATTCAGTATACATGTCACACCCTGAATTTTTAGTCGATTTGCAGGTGCAAGGTTGTCAAACTATAAGGTTCCGTATTGATACAGCAGCAGCTACTTCTATTTTGGGTCGTAGGGCGTATAATAGTTTAAGTGTGAAACCTCCGCTGAAGCGTGGTGGTCTTCCTGTAAAAGGTTTGTTTGGTAAACCAGAATGTCCAGAGGGAATTGTTTCACTACCAGTTAAGTACAAAGATGTTTTGTATAATATTGAGTGTCAGGTGTACAATGAAGATGTTCCTAATTTGTTATCTGTAGCAGACTCTGTACGTATGAACCTGGTGAAACGCATTTTTAATGTTAATACTACTAATCTTTTGCTGCAGTATTCCGATGTCTTTAATGGTACAGGTAAAATCCCAGGTGATTACAGTCTCCAGATTGCCCCTGATGCCCAGCCTGTAGCCCTCAATGCCCGCCCCATACCCGCAGCACTAAGAGAACCTACAAAGTCTAAACTCGACGAGCTCGAGAAGTTGGGAATCATTGTCAAAATTCCTGTCGGTGAGCCAACGCCGTGGTGTTCAGCGCTCCATGTAGTTCCTAAGAAGAAAAAAGACAGTGACAAAGTAAATGAAAAAGTGGAAGTCAGAGTAGCTATTGATCCACAGCACCTCAACAGAGCGCTAAAGCGTGAGTACCACCCGATCACAACGATAGAAGACGTCATGACAAGGACGGACGGGTCAAAGTTCTTCACAGTGCTCGACGCTAACCAAGGTTACTTCCAGATAGGCCTAGATCTTGCCAGCCAGAGGTTAACCGCATTCAACACACCATTTGGGAGGTACATGTATAAACGCCTGCCCATGGGAATCTCGTCAGCGCCCGAGATCTACCAGCGTGCCATGAACGACATGTTTTCAGATATTGACGGAGTTGAGATAGTAATGGACGATATCCTGGTGCATGCAGCGACCAAAGAAACCCATGACCAGCGATTGGAACAAGTGTTAAAGAGATGCAGAGAGAAAAATCTGAGACTAAACCGACAGAAAACCAAGCTGTGTGCCGAAGAAGTCACATACATCGGACACAGGCTTACGAAGGACGGTGTGAAAATTGATGTCTCGAAGGTTAAAGCAGTGACTGATATGCCAGAGCCGACGTCTATCGCCAACGTCCAGACTCTACTAGGCATGGTGACGTACACATGTAAGTTCCTGCCAAACCTGTCGACTGTGACGGAGCCGCTTAGGAACCTCATCAAAGAAAGCAATGATGAAGGCTTCAAATTCTACTTCAACGATGCGCATAGAGCCGCCTTCAAAACTCTCAAGGAGACGATGACGAGTGCTCCAGTTTTGCGATACTACAGTTCAACAGAGCCCATAACTCTAAGCAGCGATGCGTCACAAGCTGGACTCGGTTCAGTTATTTTACAAGGAGGAAAGCCAGTTGCCTACGCTTCCAAGGCCCTCACCGAGACCGAGAAGAACTACAGCCAGATAGAAAAAGAGATGCTAGCCATCGTCTTTGGCTTCAAGAAATTCCACACTTATGTCTATGGAAGATCTGATGTCACAGTAGAAACTGATCACCTTCCATTAGTCAGAATTATGGACAAACCGCTACACCAAGTACCTCTACGGCTACAGAAAATGAGGATGGCTCTTCAACACTATGACTTCGACATCGTCGGAAAGTCGGGGAAAGACGTCCCAGTAGCGGATGCCCTCAGTCGTGCCTTCTTGCCAGCAACGGATACAAGACTCCTAAACAGCGTCAATTATCAAGATGTATTTGCTATAGAAGTTAGAGGCCTGACAGCGTTCACCGAACCGAAGCAGAAGGAGTTGTGGGAGACGACAAAGAATGACAAAACATTACAAGAGCTCATAAAGGTGATAAAGCAAGGATGGCCAGAAAACAGGAAAAATGTGCCTCCAGAAGTATGTCCATATTGGGACTCACGTGATGAGTTAGCTGTGATGGATGAGATCGTGTTCAAGGGAGACAGAGTGGTAATTCCTAAAACCATGCAGAATTTGATCTTGAAGATTATTC
Organism: Palaemon carinicauda; assembly: GCF_036898095.1. Classification (NCBI taxonomy): domain Eukaryota; kingdom Metazoa; phylum Arthropoda; class Malacostraca; order Decapoda; family Palaemonidae; genus Palaemon; species Palaemon carinicauda. Next base: position 100,995,957 of record NC_090749.1, read on the forward strand.
ACGAGTCGCATCTTGGCATCGTCAAGTGTAAGCAGATAGCACGCGATATAGTCTACTGGCCAGGAATGAACAGTCAAATCGAAGACATGATCAGTAAGTGTGCCGACTGTCAAGAAAATCGCCGACTACAGCAGAAAGAGCCAATCATTACACATGCTATACCTACAAGGCCATGGCAGACGATAGCAGCTGATTTACTCCAATGCTGCGATCGAGACTTCCTCGTAGTGACAGACTACTACAGTGATTTCATAGCAGTGGAAGAATTACAGGGAAATACCCACAGCCAGACAGTTATTGACAAATTATCAAAGATCTTCGCTGTGCATGGTATCCCAGAGAAGCTTTTAACAGACAACGGACCTCAGTTCCGGAGTCACAAGTTCACTGATTTCGTCCGAGACTGGAGTATTATCCACGAAACAAGTAGTCCTCTCTACCATCAGTCTAATGGGAAAGTAGAAAAGTCCAATCAGACTGTTCGCCACATGATGGAGAAAGTCAATGGAGATCAAAGTAAGTTCTACTACAGTCTGCTGATGTTTGAAAATACACCCAATCCAGACACTTCCCCAGCCCAGAAGCTGATGTCCAGGAGAACAGCGACAAAACTGCCAACTGCACCAGTACTGCTAAAGCCTAAAGTAGTACCAAGTACACAAGTTACAGGTAACATACAACAAAGACAACAGAAGTACCGGAAAAACTATAACAGGAACGCAAAGGCACTTCCATCACTGAAACCTGGTGATACGGTTCGTGTCAGAGATGGTAAACATTGGAGACCAGCACAACTAGCTCCAAACCAGCCCTCTCAGCCAAGATCGCACAATGTGGAAACTGAAAATGGAAACATATGGAGAAGAAATAGACGTGACATTTTAAGGACGCAGGAGAAGAACATTTTCCATAGAGCTCCGAGAGACTTTGAGCCTGGTTCAAATAGTGCTGCTTCCCCAATCCCTCAAGATACACCTCAACCTGCTCCTGATCCAAATCCTAATGTCCAGGTTAGACAGGCCCTTAGACCTGCTCCAAGCCCTATTCCTTCCATTCCTCCAGGTCCCCAGGGTCTTCCACTAAGTTCTCCGCATGTTACGACACGCTCTGGTCGTGTCTCAAGGATGCCTTCCAGGTATCAGGATTATCAGATGTAAGTCAAAGAAAATTGTTAGTGACTGATATTGAATGTAGGTCACAGCTAGCTTTTGATGTTTAATTTTTTTAAAAAATCCTGGATGGTTTTTACAGTAAAGTGTTTAATTGTGCTAAAATTGCCTAATCAAATATTTTTCAGAATTTTGTTAAATGTCATATTTTTTTTCTGATATTAAAATTTGCTGATGTATTACCAATGCTCTAAATTTGCTGATGTATTGCCAATGCTCTAAATGATTGTTATAAAGAAAGGGAGATATTTTTGGTAAATTTTAAATTTCCATAATAACTGTTCAAATATCTATTTCTCCATGCAGTAGTATGTAAGTTTATGTAATGTACATCTGTATGTAAACTACTATCTTTTTTATAAGAAGGGGAGATGTTATATATGTGAACGCACCCGCCTTAATGTAATAGAAGAACGCAACCGATTCTGCGCACTCCATAGCCACGCGCCATTGTAATAACTTCAATAAATATTATGTACAAGTTAATCTGCACTTGTTGTGGCTTATCAGTAACCTAAGGATGTAACAATTGGAAACGCCTCTGCCTAGCGATCTGCTGGACTGGGATTTGAGACCTGCTTAAACTCGGTAGTTTCTTGTACTGTCTGCAAAGTTACCATCATTGTGAGCTAAGAATGTGATGTTTAGGGGGATTCTATAGGTCTACCTGTTGAGTCATCAGTAGCCATTGCCTGGCCCTCCCTGGTCCTAGCTTGAGTGGAAAGGGTCTTAATTTGGGCGCTAATCATATGTATATAAGGTCAGTCTCCAGGGCATTGTCCTACTCGCTAGGGCATTGTCACTGTTCCTTGTCTTTGCCATTCATGAACGGCCTTTAAACATTCAAGAGAGGATATGTATGTTTTCCCTCTCGCTATAAACCTTCACGAGAGATAATTATGTCTTTTCCTTCAAGCATCAACTACATATCTTGATTAATGTGTCTTTAAATCTTCTCTCTTCGAATGATGGAGAGGAAATAACCAACGGTGTCAAGTGAGCTTCCTTCCTTGTGATAACGACAATCCCATTTAAATTATTGTAGTAAAATTAAAGGTTTCTTTTGATTCAATCTTTCCTTATCCTTCTTATACGTTATCAACCAAATTACTCCACATGTTATGTAACCCAGGACAATAAATTCCTGTTCAAATGGTTTTACACACAAACCTTCTCCTTTCTGTGTCTCCGTCTGTTCATTAAAACTTGAAGTGGAATGGAAGGGAGAGGAGAACTCAGAGTTGATTGAGTGGAGACACACTCATTCGTCAGACTGTTTGTAATTGTCTCGTCTCTGCATAAGGAGAATTCCATTTCAACAAAGCTTTGGAAAACAGAAACATACAAATAAAAAGACATACAGACCGACATACACACACACACAAATACACATATAAAACAGCTACAATATCTCCTTGGCATCCAAGAATCGAAGACAGAATTTTTGTTGCATTAATACTATGCCTGATACTATCAGAAATATGGATCCTGTCAGGCAAACGACCCCTTTATTGTTGAGATAGCGGTAAGAATAAGTTTTATATATATATAGATATATATATATATATATATATATATATATATATATATATATATATATATATATATATATATATATATATATATATATATATATATATATATATATATATATATATATATAAAGAGATATATATATATATAGAGAGAGAGAGAGAGAGAGAGAGAGAGAGAGAGAGAGAGAGAGATAGATATATATAGATATATATATATATATATATATATATATATATATATATATATATATATATATATATATATATATATATATATATATATATATATATATATATATATATATATATATATTTGATACAATAGTATCTTTACCTACATAAAACCTATTTTACATTTCTTCTTATTATGAGGTAAATTAGATGGTTCTTACAACCATAGATTACACAAAGTAGTAAGCTGAGCATTACGAGTATATACTCTGGAAAGATAATATATTTAACATCTTCGATTTACCCAATACGTGAGAGAACTGAGCTATCACGTTTAGAATCGTTGTTTTGTCAACCCTTCAGTCAAGAGGGTTTTCAATAATATTACTGATAAGAAGGTGTTAACGAACCCACGAAATTACTAACCTCATACGCAAGCAACTTGATCCGCCTCTTTTTAAAATTCTGATTTCTTTTTCTATAACTATTTATGTAAGTTTTTACTGAATCTTCCAGATAATACAAAGATTCAAATTAGTATTTGATGAAAATAATTATAAAAACAAAAAATAATTCTTAATACGTTAAATAGTCCAAATTTTTGAAAACACATCATTATGATTATAAAATATTTTCCATCTGATCGCACTCGTCAGGAATTTGCGTAATACTAAGTGAACGTTCACTGAGACTGGAGGAAGCCTTTCCTGCTCCATCAGTATTTAATAAGTAAAGAAACTGAAAGATAGAATGCAAACGTGAAAACTTTATTTTCGTTGACTATGATGAAGATTAATTTATTTAATTTTCTAAAGATTTTGCGGAAAATATTAGAACTCACAACACTGTTTTCTTTAGTTTCTGTCTTGGCTTTCGAGGGGGCCTAAATGAAATCTAATTCTATATTATACCTTTATCAAAGTCTATATGTCAATAAATGTTGCATTTTTAATTCTTCTTATCCAATAATGACCTTTGATCTTTTTCTAATTATGTTTAAGGGGAAACAGGAAGATCTGCTCTTTTAGTCTGTTGTAAGATTCCATAAAAACAGTTATATATACGATAACTATCTCACAAATTTTTATTATCAGATTTAGAGGGAGAAAGAAAAGATAGCAAATTGTGGAAAACTATAGAAATTATAGATTATTTTCTTCATCATTCACATTGGCAATTCAGTTAGAGAGAGAGAGAGAGAGAGAGAGAGAGAGAGAGAGAGAGAGAGAGAGAGAGAGAGAGAGAGAGAGAGAGAGAGAGGGGGGAAAATTATGGACAGCAAATGGTTCTGTTCGCTATCTTCTTTTTTCCGTAGGTTCTGAATGATGCTTATATAAGTACCAACAGTATTCTTGCAACTCCAGGTAAAACCAATTCCAAAGAAAATCTTACGGTCTGGCATGAAAGATAAAACACATACAAAAGAATTAAGTGGCATTCATTGGTTGTTACAGTCAACAATTCTGGGTAATCACACCTATAAAATAGGTCCAGAAATGTTAGTAATTACAAGCTAAAATTAATGAGGTAATCAAATTAAGGAGTTATTTAAACACAAATCAGTCAGTTTAAACATCCAATGTTGCACTACCATTTGGAACAGAAAGCAACACAGCGACCCCTTTTACTAATCATTGGTATTTTGCATAGCTAAAACACCCATCACAGCTGAAGAACACCTTCAGGGTAGAACTTTCTGGCTAAAAATGCTTGGTTATAGAATTGCCTTTGTTTGTTAAAGGATACTACAAATATTTCTCCTAATACATCTCTTTGCCTGTCAAAGTAGGGACTTAATCATTCTCCAAAATGGCCAGTGTACGAGTTTTATGGACGACATAACCAAATGCTACGAATGAATTTACAAAGATCCAAAATTTCATGATTCCACAAGTCAATGGTGTCTGATCTAGTTCGAAGGACAACTAAAATTTAGAATTTGAATAATGAGTAGGAAATGATTCCAGGAAAACTTCAAGCTCCTACTTCCAAATTCCTGGCTTGGAGAAGTAGAGCGCCAACACTCACACATTCAACAAACCTGAGAGATGTAACAAACACTGTTTTTGGGCTCAAGCCATGGCGTCCTGATGGAAGGTTCCTGTTTGGTAGCTTCCTTGGGTATAAGACTACTAAGATATTCCCAGAGAATTTAACCACAGGTTATCACAGAATTCTAACTTCTGGAGCGAGTATCTCAAAGGTTTCCCTTTAAGACATCGTAATACAACAGGGGACACGCATGTCTGATCGTGCCACATAGCTATCTTCACCCCGAACAGAGTTAATGCTTCGGTGTGTAAGGGCTGAGAACAGCTGGGAGCCGTTCCACAGCTAATCTCACTCGTGGCTACTACTGATACTCGGAACGTAAACAAGCGGACGCCATTGCTCTGATGACGTCACGCCCGTCTCCATCCTTTGTTTAGTAGCTGCCCTACTTAGACGGATTTTCCCTGTGTTATCTTTATCGCTTTGCATCTTCGCTATGTCGTTACCTTCAGCCTCGCCTTCTTCTGGAAAGTTGAGTACAAGGTTCCAGTATTGTTTAATTAAGCTCTGGCCGTAAAGTAAATATTACTTTTCGAAATAATTGATGTTTTGTGGCAGAGCTGTGCCTCTACCGGACCCGCCATTTTATGGCGTCGTTGTTGTTATGCATGTCTTATTTAGTTAGCCACAACAACGCTTCCGGCTTTATATACTAATCGAATACATTAGTTTATTTAGTCTTCATAGCTAGGAACTTTTATATCGTGTTTAGACGCTTTTTATCGGTCATCGATTGACCTCATACCAGTCGGCTACTATAGCCCCCAGGCCAGGAGCCTACATACAAGTGTTCATGCATGATTTATTAGTGATCCTAGACTAAGTTATGAAGTTAGTGGCATTATTATTTTACAATACTTTTGACAGTGATGCAAATGTTTTCGCCTTCAGGGACCATATAGGGGATAGGCTAGTCAGTGATTCTTTCTAGCCTAACCTAATATTAGGACCCCTATATGCTTCCTTCATCCCCTGCCTTGGCATTCCCTCTATTTAGCCTTGATCCCTTTTCTGAGTAAAGGGATTAATTGTCTAATAGAGTATTTATCGCCTCTCGGTCCTCCCTAAAGGAATGAACCCCCTTTAGGATTGCGTCTGAGAGTGAGGTTAGGCTAGCCTACCTCTATGGCTAGGATAGTCTATGACTTTCCTGCGATAGCGATATGTCTTCTTCCTTGCCTAGTTCAGGACTTTTAGCCCTGTTCTAGGTCGGGTTAGGAAGGTTTCTCTGTTCCATGCTGAAACTGTACTCTTGCACCGTTTTAGCCGATCAGCCTGATCTTAGGTTAGGGAGTGTCCTCCCTTCCCTTAGTGGCCGCTCTGGTACAGAAACCCTTCCTGGGAAGACTTCTCTCTTCTCCCTCCCCACCTATCTCTTGTATAGCCTAGCCTATGCTTAGGTTAGTTTATACTCATCTGTCCCCTGTCCTACAACTCCTCCCTAGGGTGGAAGAGTAGGGCTACCTGAGCTTCCTTGTGCAGTCCGCTCTGGTACATATACCTTCATAGTGTCCTATAAGGTTAGTTACTAGTATAGTTCTGCATATGGGAGTCTCCCCCCCCCCTTGGGTGTTCCCTAGCCCTCCCTTGGGCTACCTAGCTCCCGGTCCCTAGTGACCCCTGCTCATGGATGTTAGAGCCTGCCTCTATCATGGGTACACCCCCTCAGGGAGGGGGAGGGATGTCTGGAATCCTGACGGTACTTCCTGCATCCCTTTCCCCCCTCCCCCTGTCTCTCTATCTATCCGGGTGCCGGTCTCTTGCCGCCTCTACTGTCGGCAATACCTGCCTCCTTCTTGGTGACTTCCCTACCCTTGCCGCCAGCCCCCCGTGTACCGAGGGACTGCCGGCTGCCGCCGGCTACTACCGGCGGCTCTCCTACTCCTATCTAATCGTCCGCTTGCCGGTCGATCACCGGAGTGCCGGCATATACTGCCGGCAACCCGATACTACCTTTACCATCCTTATCCCAGTCACCAACCTGGCATCCTCCGACTGCCGGAACCGCCGCGTCCTGCCGGCGTGCCGCCGTTGTGCCGGCGGCCGCCATCCTGGTATTTAACTGACTTTTGAAAATTGTCTGTTCTAATGCCAGAATCTATGCTGGAGCGAGCTCCGGCATGCCGGCGGCTTGCCGGATGCCTCGGAGGCGTCAAGAATACTTGCACCCCCTTTCTGTAGCTATCATAAGACTAAGATAGCCCTACATGGCAAACAGATAAGCTGCTTTTGCTATTAAGATCAGTACCTAGTACTGCTCTGTTAGTGATCATGCTGTCTCTTTGCATTCTTCTAATTCCAGCATGCTATGTGCATCTTAGCACGGCTGGTTGCCAGAAGCAGTTACCCTTTAATAAGGCCTTCTGGCTCTTAACTGGGAACCGAATGAATTCGATCCCAATCTTGTCCTTGGCTTTCCATAGAGTTCCAAAATACTGGGAATTCTAGGAAACTATATCCAATGATCTCGGTCATTTGGTTTTTCCGAGGACCAAGCTTATGGTAACCAGCCGGGCGAGATGCATGGAGCATGTTCTCCTTTACTGTTTTCATTCTCTATGCATCACACCTTCTTTAAGTTAAAATTAATGATTAATATTAACTTAGTTTAAGAGCCATTCTTATGACTCCCCCATACTCATTTTCTCTTTCTTCCACAGGAGGAGCAAACGAAGTGTGACTTCGCCTTCTGCGCTGTGAAACGCCCGCAGTTTTACGGGCATACGGCTTGCAGGACTCACGCCCCTTGTGCAGACAAGAAAGGGGATTTGAAGTTCTGGAATCCACTGGATTGTACGGTCTGCCAGGCCCACCTAGTTGAGGCCTTCCATAACCCCCCCTCAGCGGAGGTTAGAGACATTTCTCGCGAAAAGCTGCGCAAGTGGGTGCGTGGCTTTCAGAAAAATGCTACTGGACCGTACCTGGCCACCGAAGAACTGAGGTCCCTGTTGTTCCCTAAGGCCTCCCCTGACTCAGTGGTTCCAAAAGAAACAATCCCCACTGTCCAAATTACGGTGGAACCTGATGTGGTCATGGCTCAGTCCATGCACGAGTGTCGTTTAGATTCCGAGGATGATGGACAGATTTCAGACGTCTCGGAAGACACGGAGAAGACGCTTATGGCTCAAGGAGCCGAAGAGGACGAAGACAAGGTGGAATACACCGAGTCGGAGCTTGAAGCTGCTCCCTCGTCCATCCCTCCTCCTACTCCTACACCGACGGAAATGTCCATTCCGTCTACCTCCTCGACTACGGATCCTTCTTCCTCTACCCAAGAACTGATCCGGCTGATTAGAGCCGTCATGGACGACAGGCTGAAGGAGAACCAGGAGTCCATCAGGTCGATGATTGGATCCAGAGAACCGAAGAAGATTTCGGTCAAGGATCTCCCAGCTTGCTCTCATGCCAACCCGTGGAGGTATGCAGAGCATATGGTTATTGCGACCGGCAGGATCTTTGTTAGTGACAAGATCGGCACGGTCCCGTTGGAAGATGTGGAGTTCTTCCCAAGCTTCGAGGCCTACCCGGACTGTTACGTCCGGCTTCGTTCCGAACCTGCCTCGAAGGAAGAGACCGAACCTAAAGAAGAGATAGTGTTCGATCTCGCAAAGGCCCAGGCTATGCTAGCCTCCGCATTTAAGAGTAGGGGCTTTACCTGCTCTAAGCTTCCGGCTTTGAGCAAGAAGCATCCTACGTATGTTGCACCTGACACTGCGATTCTTCCTTTCTTGGAAAAGGCCTTAGCTGCATGCCTTAAAGCGGCGGAAGAAGGGAAACCCTGCCCTGCACTGGAGGAGTGCAGACCCTTCTCCATCGTGACCCCCCCTGACGCTCGACACTGGAAAGATGTTCAGCATACTTTCGTCGTGGGAAGGCTCGATCCTGACGTCGCCGGACGTCAGTTTAATGAAGACCTCCCTAAGCTCAACGATCACCTCCTTCGCCGGGAACAAGACACGAAGGAGAGGCTTGCGGCATCTCTTTCTCATCAAGTCCAACTAGATGTGATGGCCTGTGACACAAGAGTACCAGATCACTACATGGTACTAGCCAAATCCCACTTACTGACAGTAATGAAGGACTTGTACCACTTCATAAAGGCTCGCAGAGCCTGTCGTGAATTCGTGTTTGCCGGTGCCACCGTGAAACACGAACCCCGGAGGCTGATTTCCTCCAACATCTGGGGAAAGCACCTGTTTCCTTCTGACCTTGTCAAGGAAATAACTGACAGAGCCGCCACGGAGAATAGGAACCTTCTCCACAAGTGGGGCATGTCCAGAAAAAGGAAACCCTCTCAGGACGATGGACCTCAGCCTAAGAGGAAACCTCAAAAGCCAAAACCCCAGCAACGTCAGCAACGACGTCAGTTTCCGGGACCCGCTACCTCCCAAGTGGTTGCCCAACCACAACAGACCTTTCAATTGGTCCCCCAACCGGTGTTGTCACAGTCACCGGTCTTCACCCCTGCCTTTGAGCAACCATCCACTACCTTTCATGCCAAAGGTAGAGGCTCGTTCAGGGGTGCAAGCAGAGACGCATCTCGTCGTCCCTCCAGAGGTAGAGGAGGAAAGGGAGCTAGCGGCCGAGGCAACAAGCCCTCGGGACACCAGAAGCAATGAAGTGCTTCCGGTGGGAGGAAGACTCCGCCAATTCCAGGATCGTTGGACCTTCGATCCCTGGGCACACAGCATCATCAAGAACGGTCTAGGCTGGAGTTGGACGCAACCACCCCCAATCTTCCAGCGGTTCTTCCAGCAATCGACCCCCCTTCTGGAAGAATATGTTCTAGACCTCTTGAACAAGAAGGTGATAAGGAAGGTAAAGTCCACCAGGTTCCAAGGGAGACTGTTTTGCGTTCCCAAGAAAGACTCAGACAAACTCAGAGTCATTCTGGACTTATCCCCCCTCAACAAGTTCATAGAGAACAACAAATTCAAGATGCTGACGCTTCAACAAATAAGGACCCTTCTGCCTCAAGGTTCCTACACGGTCTCTATAGACCTGGCGGATGCCTATTGGCACATTCCAATGAACCATCACGCTTCCTCCTACCTAGGATTTCGACTCCAAAGGAAAAGCTACGCCTTCCGGGCCATGCCATTCGGCCTCAATGTGGCCCCTCGGATCTTCACAAAACTGGCGGATGCCATAGTACAACAGCTCCGCCTAAGAAACGTCCAGGTGATGGCCTACCTCGACGACTGGCTAGTCTGGGCTCCATCGCCCGAAGAGTGTGCAAAGTCTTGCAACGAAGTTACCCAGTACCTAGAACACCTGGGATTCAAGATCAACGAGAAGAAATCTCGCCTCTCTCCAGCTCAGAAGTTTCAGTGGCTGGGAATCCACTGGAATCTTCAGTCACACCGCCTTTCCATCCCCCAGAAGAAAAGGAAGGAAATAGCAGGGTCTGTCAAGCGACTACTGAAATCCAAACGCATTTCAAGACGACAGCAGGAACGAGTTCTAGGCTCTCTACAATTCGCCTCAGTGACAAACCCAGTGCTTCGTGCACAGCTAAAGGATGCCGCGGGAGTCTGGAGACGCTCGGCATCCATCGCTCGAAGAGACCTCAAGAGACGGCTTCCAAACAGACTGCGACGCCTCCTAAAGCCGTGGTCGGAAGCAAAGGCCCTGAAAAGGTCCATTCCTCTCCAACACCCTCCTCCATCACTCAACATCCACACGGATGCCTCACTGGAAGGCTGGGGAGGTCACTCCCACCTGAAACAGGTTCAAGGGACCTGGTCTCCACTATTCAAGACGTTCCACATAAACATCTTGGAGGCCATGGCGGTCCTTCTAACTCTGAAGAAGTTATCCCCTCCGCCCTCGATCCACATCCGTCTAACCCTAGACAACTCGGTGGTAGTTCGTTGTCTCAATCGCCAAGGCTCAAGATCGCCCCAGATAAATCAGGTGCTTCTCCCAATCTTCCGTCTGGCGGAGAAGAAGAAGTGGCACCTGTCTGCAGTTCACCTACAAGGATTCCGCAATGTGACAGCGGATGCTCTATCTCAGACAAACCCGATAGAGTCGGAATGGTCTCTAGACGCAAGATCGTTCTCCTTCATCTCTCATCAAGTCCCAGAACTTCAGATAGATCTCTTTGCAACGAGCGACAACAATCAACTTCCTCTGTACGTAGCCCCGTACGAGGACCCCAAAGCAGAAGCGGTGGACGCCATGTCACTGGACTGGAACAGATGGTCCAAAATATACCTGTTCCCTCCCACCAACCTTCTGTTGAAAGTCCTCTCCAAACTGAGAACCTTCAAAGGGACAGCGGCCCTAGTGGCTCCCAAGTGGCCCCGGAGCAACTGGTACCCCCTGGTCCTGGAGCTGCAGCCCAAGCTGATCCCTCTCCCGGGCCCAGTTCTCTCTCAACAAGTACAGAAGTCGACTGTCTTCGCTTCATCATCGAAAATCAAGGACCTTCATCTCATGATTTTCTCTCCCTTGCCGCAAAGAAGAGGTTTGGGATCTCGAAGAAAAGTCTAGACTTCCTAGAGGAATACAAGACCGAATCCACGAGACGGCAATATGAATCATCCTGGAGGAAATGGGTCTCCTTTGTCAAGGCAAAAAATCCGAAAGAAATCACCATTGATTTCTGTATGTCCTTCTTCATTCACCTTCATGGACAAGGATTAGCAGCCAATACGATTTCAACCTGCAAATCAGCCTTGACTAGACCAATTCTATATGCTTTCCAAATTGATCTGTCCAACGACATCTTTAACAAATTACCAAAAGCATGTGCTCGCCTACGCCCAGCACCCCCTCCGAAACCGATCTCCTGGTCACTAGACAAGGTACTCCATTTCGCCTCCAACTTGGACAACGATTCATGCCCCCTCAAGGATCTGACTCAGAAAGTTATATTTTTATTTGCTCTCGCTTCGGGAGCTCGAGTCAGCGAAATAGTGGCATTATCAAGAGAAGAGGGACACATCCTGTTTGCCGATTCAGGAGAAGTGACCCTCTCCCCTGATCCGACGTTTCTCGCTAAAAACGAATTACCCACCAAAAGATGGGGCCCTTGGAGAATATGCCCCCTGAAGGAGGATGTCTCTCTATGTCCAGTAGAGAGTCTCAAGGTCTATCTTCGCAGAACTTCGAACTTTGGTGGAGGCCAACTCTTCAAAGGAGAAACATCGGGCAGCGACCTGTCACTGAAACAATTAAGAGCGAAAATCACCTACTTCATTCGCAGAGCGGATCCGAACAGTACACCCGCTGGTCATGATCCTAGAAAAGTGGCATCTTCTCTGAACTTCTTTCAGAGCATGGACTTTGAAAGCCTTAAAAATTTTACGGGCTGGAAGTCCTCGCGAGTTTTCTTTAAACATTATGCGAAACAAGTGCACGAAGTCAAACATTTTGTGGTAGCCGCAGGTAGTGTTATGAAACCTGCACCTAACTCTGCGTAGAACAGTGAGTTACTTGGGACTCTAACTCTTCGGGTGCCTATGTTGACCCTCGAGCGATTCATAGTGATGTCTAAAAACACTTAGTGCTTTTATAACTGTTCTTATCCCAGGTGAAATGTCATAGTGTCACACAAGTGCCGCATGCCTTGAGCATGATGTGTTATTTAAAGACTTGCGTTCCTCGAGAACGAGTACCTACTAATCCTGAAATTCCTTTTCAGATTCAAGAGCAAGCCTTTATTTCTATGTACATTATTATTACTGTAAATGAACTTTACTTTTGCTGTAAATTATTTAATTTCTGCATTGTGAAATAAAATTTCTATTTTATTACTTATGCGTCTCTTTCAGCTCCTACTTACTATGAAATACATACCTGTCATAGTTTTATTCATTCCTCCTTTCTTATGGTCATGAAGAATTTAAGATGTCTAATCCTAAATTATATTCACCCTGTCTCAGTAAGGTTCCTACACGAATACTTACTTCTGATAACCAAGAGATGAACTCTATACACAGTGCCCAACCACCACTGGTCTAATTCAGAATGTTCCTATACAAATATCAAACATTCTGCTTCATCTCTAAGTTCTTCAAGTTCTTCTGTCAGGATGAATAGCCCTTCAATACCACTTTGACGTCGGCATAGCCCATGGGAACTTCCTACCAATGGGGGGCAGGATACTTCGTTCCTATGGTTCTTTACCTAAGATTACTTTGCTGTTTTGTCAATGCCTAGGCACTTAACACTGGGGGAAAATCTACCACGATACATTGATTCTCTGGTACTCTTCCATCAGGATGCCATGGCTTGAGCCCAAAAAACGGATTTTGAGCGAAGCGAAAAATCTATTTTTGGGTGAGATAGCCATGGCGTCCTGATGGACCCTCCCTACTACTTCGTCCAGTTTTGTTCCCACCCTACACAATTGTATCATGGTGATGGGCAGCAACTGGCTTCAGGATGGAGACGGGCGTGACGTCATCAGAGCAATGGCGTCCGCTTGTTTACGTTCCGAGTATCAGTAGTAGCCACGAGTGAGATTAGCTGTGGAACGGCTCCCAGCTGTTCTCAGCCCTTACACACCGAAGCATTAACTCTGTTCGGGGTGAAGATAGCTATGTGGCACGATCAGACATGCGTGTCCCCTGTTGTATTACGATGTCTTAAAGGGAAACCTTTGAGATACTCGCTCCAGAAGTTAGAATTCTGTGATAACCTGTGGTTAAATTCTCTGGGAATATCTTAGTAGTCTTATACCCAAGGAAGCTACCAAACAGGAACCTTCCATCAGGACGCCATGGCTATCTCACCCAAAAATAGATTTTTCGCTTCGCTCAAAATCCGTTTTGCTAACCATACACACGTTTCTTAGAGATAAAGTTTTAATTTGTTTTATAACTTGAAGGGCAGCATTGAAATAAGTTTATATCTATTATGAAAAAAACTCATATTAGAGCTGTTACTTTAAATATCTCTATCCGACAAGAATTAAGTGATTCCTTTTGCAATGATGTAAGTCAAAATATGATTCACAAAGTAGCTAAACAAAAATAGTTCAAAGAAATTCTATCAAAGAGGAAAATTAAAGTATTGAGCTTACAACTTATTACATCATCCTGAAATGGCAACACTGTATTTCGCCTACTAGATATTTA
>NC_090749.1:101012495-101024995 GCF_036898095.1 Palaemon carinicauda
ATCCAATGGACAGAAAAGTATTCCATTGAATCTTCAATATTTGAAAGACTCTAGAGAAGGAGGGATGGGGAAGCTTATTTTCTTCAAGTAGCTTTTTCCTTATTATCTCCCCGTTATTCATTTTTTCATATTTATTTAAATGAGAAATTCCATTGGGAAGAAGAATGTTTAGCAAGGTAATGAATGAATGGCTTTTTCAGTTTCCTTTTCTGTAATTGTTCACGTAACATGAACATTTTTTTCTTTTTCAGAAAGAAAGAAAGTCTGGATGATAAGGGTACAGGTGTTGGCAATAAAAAGAAACTAAAACTAATTATTTTATGTTAATGGTATCCATATGAAAGACGCAATTGAAGAAAAGTCTTTCCTTCAGTGATTATGAATGAAGTTCATTAAAGTTAAAAAATGAGTGATGGAAATTCAAATTTATTTAGCAAAACTAAAAAAAAAAAAAATAAATAAATTTGATTATCAATGATGGATGGTAGAATTCGAAAAAACAAAGAGAGAGAGAGAGAGGAGAGAGAGAGAGAGAGAGAGAGAGAGAGAGAGATGCTATGCAGGATACAAGGCTCTGTGGTTAAAATGAGAAAAGGGGAATGTGTGGATCATAGGTAGTAGGTTATCCAAGGCACCAGCCACCCCATTGAGATACCCACCGCTGGAGTTAGGGGGTCGTTTGACTGGCCAGACAGTCCTACATTTGATCATTCTCTCTGGTTACGGTTCACTTTCCCTTTGGCCACATATACACTGAATAGGTCTGGGCCTATTCTTTACAGATTCTCCTCATGTCCTCATACACCTGACAACATTGAGATTACCAAACAGTGTTACTTCATCTAAGGTGTTAACTACTGAACTGTAATTGTTCAGTGACCACTTTCCTCTTAAGGGTAAGGGTAGAAGAAACTCATTAGCTATAGTAAGCAGGTCCTCTAAGAGAAGGACACTCCTACATCAACTATTGTTCTCTAGTCCTTGGGTAGTGCTATGGCCTCTGTACCATTGTCTTCCACTGACTTGCTTGAGAGTACACTCGGGTACACTATTTTATCTAATTCCTCTTCCTCTTATTTTGTTTAAGTTCTTATAGTTTACATAGGATATATTTACTTTAATGTTGTTGCTGTTCTTAAAAGAATTTATTTTTCAGTATTTACTTTCCTCACTGGGCTACTTTCCCTGTTGGGACCACCCCTGGGCTTATAGCATCCTGGTTTCCAACTAGGTTTGTAGCTTAGCAAGTAATAATAATAATAATAATAATAATAATAATAATATAATAATAATAAAGATTATTGGTTACAAGGGGAAAGGATAATTGCACCATCGCCATATTCCAAAAATTATTGTGAAGGAAGAAAGGAGAGTTTTCGCATAGGATTTTAAATGGAGTTTTGCATTGGAGCCACTGGAAATCTACTTTTCATCATTCGTGTCACCCTATGTCACCTTAGCACTTTATCAGTTTTAAGATGAAAAGTATTAGAACAGTTGATTGAACTCATCTTTTCTGCTTGCTTAGGAAAGTGCTTGCATAAATAATCGTTCTGTTTTCTTCGTAGATGCATTATAATGCTGATAGTTTTCTCTGTATTCACAGGAAGTTATTGTTTATGAGATATTTTGGAGTTGTTTGAGGGTATTTTCACCTAAATTGTGGAACGGTTGTTTTTAAAGAAGGACTTTTATAATAGTGACACTAGCAGAACTTTTTCATTCACACCTAAGATGAATCCGTAACAACAGTGAGTATATTAGCATAATTCATAATGATAATAATGATGATGTGTGTAATAAAGAACCAACAATAACAAAACATGGATTGCTATCCCTGTGTCTTCCTCAGCTCTCCTTTATTATGATGTTTTGTCTATCAGTAGGATTTCCCCGCCCGTCTGACTCCGCACTGGTGAGCTATGTCGACATTTTGGTTTTTTTGTAGTTTTATTTGTAAGTATAGGTGTGTGATGTAAAAGAGCAGGATCATTTCCAGTAATTCCTATGGCTCAAACAGTCTCCTTATGTCATCATTAAATGCATCTCAAGCTTGCTGACACCAAACCAATATCTTATCTGAGGGGGATGAAGCTTAGCCACGGTCAGTTATTCTGTGTCTGTCATGTCTGTCATGCGTGAACCCTTATTTAAATAACATCGTCTCGTCCTAAAAAAAAAAAAAAAAAAAAAAAAAAAAAAAAAAAAACTGCAATGGAACAGATTTAGCGTCAACGTCTTGATAAATTGAATATTGTATTTATCTAACATGCATTTGATATTCATTACTGATCGATTAATTAGTTGATTCCTTTACGACAACCGAAGGATCGATTGAATGAGGCATTGTTCGCATTGTTTTCTGTGTTACGGAAATGAACCAAGTGATTCAGGGAGACAAATGAGGCTTCATTACTTTCCCATTGAACAATACGACGCTATTTTGGGATATGATAATCAAATATTGGTCATCTGACTTGATAAGAGAGAGAGAGAGAGAGAGAGAGAGAGAGAGAGAGATTCTATGCCGGTCAGTATACTAAAGCATCTTTAATTGATGACTTTTGCATAATTCTCCAAATCTCATCTGGTCTCCTACAGAGAAGCCTTTTAGCCTCCTCTTATTAAGAGAACACCCGAGAACTGAAATTGCTTGAAGAAGAAGCTCCGAAATGCCTAAGAATAAGGGATACACTCACAGAAAACTCCCCCAAGAAAAAGAGACCGATTTTGTGATAAGAAAAGAATGAAGACAATCCAATATTTGTTTGTTGCATTTCCTATTACTTTTCCTCACACCATTTTGACCCAAAGACAGGTCAGGTCATTCAGTCTGAAGAATGGTTAGCGAGTGACCCTGAATTGGTGAATAAGTTTCCTCGTTCTATTTCTTTAATATCTGAAAATCAATTCATTCACACGAACTGTTACATTCCAAAGGGAAGGCGCTTCTCCCTTTTCATAATCAACGCTACAATTCTTTTTAAATTTTTGATATATATAAAAAAATATTGGTACGTGATATTCTGAGCTCTGGAATTCTTTGTGGATGTTTTTCACATTTTAATTTCCATCATAATTTTTTTTTCCTTGTTAGCATGATGTGTTTATAGATAATCTTTACATGTAACATTTTGGTAACCACAAATATTTTCAACCGTTCATATTAGACAGACCAGAAAAGCTAGTAACTTGGTAAGAAAAATTTCACATGACCGAAGAAAGCTGATATTTATAAAGATAATGACCAAGAATTACATAAAAAACACATAAACCAAAATAATTACAAATTGTCAAACAATTAATTGTTATAATCTATTTCAATACTGGTTCCAAAGCATTTGAAGTCTTATGAGTCGATGTCACCACCAAGACATGGCCATAACCAGCCATAATCCTTACTTAGTGAAGACATCTCCCAATATTTGGGAGTCAAGTCCCAGTCCCCCAAGGGATGTTGGTTGGGCGTCACATCCCAAGATTATCATCCTTCCTCACACGAGTCACAGGTTTATTGTTAGCACTTTCTACCTCACAATATGAGTATGTTGTTGTTGCTGCTGTTGTTGTTGTTGGGATTTAGTCTTTTATAATAACATTATTGCTAAAATATATGATGTAATATTTAGATTAGATTATGAATGACATATTATTCACTGAGAATGAAAAATTTACTTGGAAAGAATTAATATTTACTAAGAAGGAAATATTGTTATCGGAGAATGAACCATTATTTATTTAGAATAAAATATTGTTATTCGCGTGAGAAGAGACTTTGTCCTTCATCGTTTGCAGACACCAAAGAAAATTCCGTCTTCACCATCCTCTGCCATAAATGATTTGATGAAACAATTTCTCCTCTCATTGGTCGAATTTGTTTTTCTCTTCATTAAAGCATAAAGAGGAAAAATTAACGATTGTTCTTCCATTAATTACTGCATATGGTAGATCACACTCAATAAGATATAAAATTTTTCTCTTTCAATTCCTTTATTGTTTCTCCTTTCTCATTCCTTTATCCTCTTTTTTTTTATTTTTTCATTTTTTTTTGGGGGGGGGGGGGTTTCTTTACGAGTTTAATTGATAATCGACTTTGAATTCTTCCAGTTCAACGGAGACAAAGAGTTTTTTCTTCAAATAACATTTATCTGAAGATGAGCTCATTTTCTTTGTGTACCATTCTTACCAGTAAGTATTTTCAGTAAATGCGTAATATTGTGAAATGAAAATGCAATAACAGTTGTGTCAGAACATTTCATGTAATTAGTTTTCAATGTTACCAATCAAGAAATTTGCCTCTTAATTAAAGGGTGACTTGTCTTGAGCACTTTTACTGCAAGAACCATATTTCATTTACTTAAACGTCCTAAGAAATGAGATTCCCTATAAACTGACTAAACATTCTCTAAGATAATAAATATATATTTTTTTCTGTAACCTTGATTATATCCTTATTAAAGCTGAGTGAACAAAATTGTCTATATAAAAGCAGAGCCTGAGAGAGAGAGAGAGAGAGAGAGAGAGAGAGAGAGAGAGAGAGCAGATCATTTCCATCTGCTACCAATGATAGATGAAGAGACGATAAATAAAATAGGCTAGATATATAGCGTACAGCTCCTTAACTTTCACAAGGATCTTTTCATTAAATCTTATCTCCGAAACCATTTCTGTTATTTTCAATCCTAGTTCAATATAAATGAGATTTATATAGTGAGATGAAACGGTCGTCTGCAATGGAAATAAATTGTTCTAATATATATTTTTTATTCTTAATAAATATATAAAATTTTTATTCCTTGTTTCCCCTTGTCTCTACTTTCTTTAGAATTATTCGTTTTATATATATATATATATATATATATATGTATATATAGATAAATATTTCTTAGACTATAAATTTTTAATTCGTTCCCAAAAATTTTATTGCTTTGAAATATCTTTAACATATTATTCCAACCACTGGCCTTTCCTCGAAAACCGTAAAAAGGGATATATTGTCGCAAGGAATAAGAGACAGGTATATTTGTATACGGTCTAATATATATATATATATATATATATGGATGTATATATATATATATATGTGTGTGTGTGTGTGTGTGTGTCTGTGTGGTTACGGCGTGAAAGTGTCCTTATTTTGTGCCATTCTCTAAACCTTACCAATAAATTTCAAACCTTCTTCATGCACTCAATTGTGAAATATGAAGAGGAATGTCATGCAGTGTTTAGGAAACGACCTTAAATGAGCTGGCGTCGAGAGTGAACTCCAAATAAGTAGTACCAATCCCTCCCCTTAAGGAAGGAGGAAAGATCCTCCCTCCCTTACTCCCCCTCCTACCACTCCCTCCATTCCCTCCCTTTCTCCCAAAGTGCTTCCTTGAAGGCTTAAATCTACGCAGATGTTTTTATCTCCCAACCAGTCAAAATAGAAGAACAGAGAAATTAATGAATTGTGTTTTTCATTCAGCTGCCTAAGTCTGTTCTGGTGAGAGAGAGAGAGAGAGAGAGAGAGAGAGAAGAGAGAGAGAGAGAGAATTAGGAGGGGTTTTTTCTTTCGCCAAATTATGCTTCTTCTTCTTCTTCTTCTTCTTCTTCTTCTTCTGGGGATTTTAACGTCGAAGAATTTCTTTCGTCAGTCTGCATACCCCATATCCAATACTATAGAAGAAGTATTATTGATTCAATTTGAGAGGTAAGAATAGAATAAGAATAAATATATTACTATTAACAAGGTTTCTTTAAGAATTGATTGAGGTAAATTATCACTTGAATTAAGTGGAAGGTTTTATCTGAGGCGTCTTTCTTTCTCTCGTGTTTTCAACTATGATAACATACACGAATGGGCGTTATGTTACATAGATTTTAATCATTCGAAACTATTATGGATATCTGCATAAAATTATTTTTGGATTAAGACTGGAAGTGTTATTGTGCACGTGTAAGGAATTCTTGAATATCCTTCTATTTCACTTATAATTGGAAACAGAACAAAATCTCTTTTCTTTCAGCTGTGTGTATGTATGTGTGTATGCGTGTGTGTGTGTAAAGACCGAAAAAAGTTTATGATCATACTAGTGTTTCCCTTAACGTATTTTGAAATATAGGATTTATCTCCTGTGGATCAAGCATATATCTTCGTTGTGATTCCGAGGATGGTTAAAGACTAGAAAAATATTACATTTTTTTTCCCAAATGCAACAGAAGATGTTACCGACTTCAACGTTAAATCAAAGGTCACCATAATTTTTAAAACGGTTAAAAGGTTTAGTCTCATGAGAACAATTTAAAAGAGACGCTCCAACGTAAGTTGCAGAGTTGGGTGTGGTCAAACCAGATCACGACCCTTCCTTGAATTCCCATTCGAAAGCATCTGCCTCTTTCCCAAAATATAACAGAAGAGACACAGAGAAATTAATCGTATTCATTTTAGCTGTCCTTTGTTGGGCTTCGAGAAATTGTCACGTATTTCTTTTAGTTAGTTGAGGACGGTTTTCAATTGTGTCCCCTGGTTGCATTCTGTTGGCACCTTTGGTCATCATAAAATGTTTCTTCCTGCTTCAAAACAAGGACACATAACACACACACTCACAGAGAGAGAGAGAGAGAGAGAGAGAGAGAGAGAGAGAGAGAGAGAGAGGACCGCCGATCTTCTTCGAAAGCTTATATCTGGATAGGCGTTTTCTTCAAGGCGAGAAAGAGAGTTTTATGAAAGACTAATCTCAAACATATAAAGGAAATTCTTCTCTCCCTTAAGGGAAATTTTCAGTTTAACAGCAAAGAATGACTTTTTCATTCTCATATCAATTGCAAGACGGGTAAAAACAATTGGTTGGAGTATGGCAGGGATTAAGCTATTGTATAAACGATAAACAGTAAGTCCAATAAGAATTTTTCACCAGTATAATTCAGATAAATGCAAAAAAAAAAAAAAGAAAAAAAAAGAAGAGAAAAATTATTTTAAGAGTTTCCATGAAACGTAAAAGTAGTAATAAAAAGAACAACTAAGTTTATCCTCAATCTCTTCTTGTCAATCTTTTCTTCTAAATCAACTCAAGGGAAATAATTAGTTCAAGTCTTCCAATTTATCTATTAGTGAAGGAAGATGGAACTATGAACGTCTTGGGCTTTGATACGACGTAATTTCAAGATAGTTTTAAACGACGATTCATAATCACAAGAAGCTTTTGCCCTTTGAAACCTTTAGTTTGTATAAAATATCTAAACAAATTATTAAAAAAAAAAAAAAACATGAATGATTTAAGCAGACTAAACTTAAGGATAATCTAATCAAATTTTCCTTCTAAAATCAAAGGTCAAATCCACATTTCTATATTCAATATGGAAGGATTATCGTGGCCGACTGACTGATCTTTTACGACTACAGTTGTCTGGGAGATGGTCTATGTATGTTTTAGCAAATAGGATATAAGAAAGGACGCAGGTTTCATTTATAGTAATTACTATATTTTTTTTTTTTTTTTTTTTTTTCGTTGGGGAGCGGGTATGTTGTTACCTCATTTTATGTTGGTTTCTATGTAGGCTCATGCATCTTCTATAACTACAATCTCTTCTGATCAAACTAATATCTAAGTTTCTTGATCACGTGAATGGAATAAAAAGTCTGCCATATTACCAGATCACATCACCTTTCATCTTATTAGAATTAAATGATGTTGTGTGTAGAACAATTATTCATTACATTCGAAATAGATATTATATATATTATGTCTTTTTGAGTGGACATTCTGATAGATACTGGAAAATCATCATCACTCATCTGATATTTTCATCTGATTTATTCATTATTGATAATAAAGGATCAAACAAGAGCCTCATTTGAAGAAATAGATGATTCAAATGCAAATATCTATAATAGATCATCGTCAAATATTCATCTACACATATTGAATTTCTTGATTCATGATTCACACTCTAATTATCCAAACCTTTGATGTATAAATTCTTTTTATATTTTCTCTGAAGTTAAATTATCTCTCGTGTCAATTAATTAAAAATGCTTTCAGTTTCAAATCATGTATTTTAAAAGCATTTTGATCTCGACATACTTTTATTGATATTGGAGAATGAGCCATTTCTCTTTTCTTTTCAGTATTTCGTAAATAACTCGTAAATGAAGCAAAGAGACTTTTGGGTAACCTTTATTTCGATATAATTTTTCTTATTTGGGGATTTTTTTTTTACTATTTCAGAAATCCTCTCTTATGTTGGGAAGGGGTGGCTATAGAAAGCATCAGGTATCCGTTTTCTGTCCATCCTATTTGCACGAAGAGTAAGATTGCGAACCACATTGCCTTACTCCATTGTCATCATTTCCTCAATCACATTGATTCATCTTCAGAGGTTATTTATATTTATCTCTATAATCAATATAATATTTTTTATGGAATTTCCAAAGGGATTTGACCACATGTTAACTATTTGCTTTTGCTTCTTTTGTGTGCGATCCGACGAAAATCTCTCACCATCGCCAATCCGCCTTGGCCAGCGCGGTGATGAAAACTGGCCAAATCCTATCCAAGGATTGACATATATGAGGCCTTTGTCCTACAATGGACTATAAACGACACCATTTTTTGCTATTGGAGTAACCAAAAGGAACATGAACCGTAACCAGAGAGGGATCCAATGTAGTAAGATCTGGCCAGTTAAAGGTCCCAATAACTCTCATTGGTGGTATCTCAACGGGTGGCAGGTGCCTTGGGCAACTAATTAACTATATGATTTATGAAACTGGATTCCTTTTAAATCAATAATTAATTTTGCTTAAGTCTTTTTGAAGATGAAACAAGGTATTTATTAGTCATTATTCACGATAATAGAATCTTTATTTTCTTTTGATACGCTTTTCTAAGAAAAAGATAAAAGAACAGAACCAGGGAATATAGCAACTAGTAAATAGTAATAGAAGTGTTTAGAAAGTACTAGATGTAATGAGATGTATGGCTCGGCCACCCCCCACTCACACACAAATTCCCTATCCCTCTCTCAAGAGAGGGGGCGGGTGAATGCTGAACCTACTTACCATCACGATATTTGTCTGGCATCATCAGTTTTGAAATATGTTTCAAATTATAAAAGGAAACAAATAAAAATCGTCTGAGAGAGTTTCAGCAACGAACTCCATACGTCATCGAGTGTATAATACGAGTAATTACTTCGTTTTCAATCCGATCCCTCAAGTAAAGGTCAATGAAATTCGTGAGGAAAGACGAACCCTTGAGACGCCTTTTGATGGAAGAAGCAATTGCCTTCCTGATGCTTCTGTGGGGTGTGAAGAGGTTTCTTGAACATTAATTAATATATAATTATGATGTTCCTCCTTTTTAGTGAATTGACAGTGATCTTGGAAATCTCTGTCCTGAATTGATGATTTCACTCAATCTCAACAGTAGAGGAAAAAAAAAATGGAAAATTTAGCCTCTGAAAGTGTCCTTTTATACATCGCACCAATCCGAGAAACTGTCACATCATTTTGTATATCATAGAGAAAATGTGTTTTCTCATATTCCTTAAAAGGAGACATCAATCGCTTTGAAGCTTCAAACGACCCACAATAAACATGAAAGGAAAAGAATGTTCAAAATTTGCCGAAAATCTGAACCTATTCGTTGTTACTTTTGATCGTTATGCTTCGTCTTTGGGGCATTTTCTGTTTGTTGTCAATTTGTTTATTATTCAAAGAAAATTCCATTTTTGGTAAGTTTTTCTAGGACATAAGTCATCGTGAGTATGTGCGTGTGTATGTGTGTGTGTTAAGCTTATGAAGTGAAGGTATATGCTGCTATACCAGTGATTACATGTAATACCGAATCCAATATTCTGTAGATCAAAATGAATAAAGATATCTTGGAACTTTTCTTTCAAAATAAAATGTTTCTAAATCAAAATTCGTGTGAGTCGTCAAGGAAAAAGGAGAGTTGCCATAAACTTCTTTTCAGAAAGATTCTTTGGAAAGGAAGGCCGATGGGATGGGCAATGGTGTAAACTCGTCTAAACAGTTTATTAAAGATGAAAAAATAAAGATTGTGAAGTAAAGACAGTAATTGAGCTTAACCCATAACGATAAGAACAGCTTCGATCAAAGAAGATTTTGAATATAACTTGTATCATGAAGAACTTCAAAATGAGTAAAAATTATTATAATAATAAAAAAGGTTTATATATTTGTTGATATAGATAAAACATTTGAAAAGTTTTGGATAATTTGAAATCGAGTTGCATAAATCAGAATCATGTGTGACTTTTACCGGGGAATTCGGCCTTGAAATAAATTTCCATTGAACTTAGAAGTGTCAGATGAAGCACTTTTAGAAATGCATAAATGTCATTGATAAACCGGATGAAAGATGCGGGAATGAATATTCTATGTCTCTATCTAATATTACTAGGATGTCTGATGTTCAAAGAAGGTCCTAGGAATGTTTACTTATGTAAATTTAATCGATATAATGATATAAAGAATACAATGAATAAGAAACGAAAGTAGTATATTCTTACAACTTCAGACAACCTATTTTTATTCAGTGAATCCTCTCTTTAAAAGTGATACCAATTGAAATGGAAAAGTTTGACCAAAATTTACAAAAGCTGAAACCATCATAATATAATTATAAACTCTTTTCAAAGGGAAACGTAATCAAATATTGCCTAACAACATCAATAAAACTATTCACCATATCAACATCCCTAGTGACAGTAGAATCGCTTCTCAAAACAGTAACATCAAACAGATATAAACATCACATCAAATAAAGAACCTTGTTTTCCTTCTTTTTATCGTTGCTTGATATAATCCTATCTTTTGAGAGAGAGAGAGAGAGAGAGAGAGAGAGATGAGAGAGGAGAGAGAGAGAGACTAAATGTTTACCTGTCTCATATTCTTGCCCTTTTCACTATAGTCTGAAACTTTACATCTGAAATAATTATTAAAACTCTTCCACAACATTAAAATTCTTGGCGTCGTCGTCGTACTGAGTTGTTCCCTTGAAATTTTTATCATGAAACTTGTCCCTCATAATTCAGGAGGAATCTGTTTATTGCAAGTTTACTGTGCTTACTGAACGTGATGAGTTATAGACGCTTTGGCTGTAATGTTGAAAGTTAGACCGAGATTAATGGGCTGGAACATCGTTGCTTTGGGTTCTTATGCTTTTCAGATTTTGATAACATGACGTAAATAAAGACAACATAAGACCAAAGGAATAACAAAGGACCCTTTTCCGGTTGAGGGAAACGGATGTATCTCTGGTGTGATGTTATCTGAAGCGTAACTTCATTAGATGGAGAATCGTATGAAAGTTTTGAGAAAGATATGCATATTACAAACAGAGGAGAGAGAGAGAGAGAGAGAGAGAGAGAGAGAGAGAGAGTTTTGTGCAGCGGCACTGTCAATATTAGAACATCAGCTAAACACGTACTAGAAATCCGGTAATTAACTCATTTGCTCACAGTCCCACAGTCAATTGAAGACCTCAAAGTTACAAAGAAGATAAAAGAAAGAGAGAATGAACCGAAGCAGCATCAACTCAACCAGCAATTGTCAACTCTCTGTGACCACAAATTCCTTTTCAGCTCCATCCGTTTATCTAAACCAATGGAGAGATCAGGAGCAAAATCTCTCAGAATCTCATCATTCCTCATCTTTCCTCTTCTTCCAAATTTCCGTCTGGGTGTCATTATAATCTCTGCGATAATAATCGTCTTATAGATAATATTGGTCTAAAGGTATTTCCCTCTTAGAAGGCGAAAGGTTATAAGTACAACTAATCATCATCTTGATATTCATCAGAAGCAAAGAGTAAAAGAAGCGTTTCTGGGGAAAATCTGAGTTAACAGGAATGGGAACGGGAATGGGGAATGAGAATAGGACTCAGT
This sequence comes from Palaemon carinicauda, assembly GCF_036898095.1. Taxonomy (NCBI): domain Eukaryota; kingdom Metazoa; phylum Arthropoda; class Malacostraca; order Decapoda; family Palaemonidae; genus Palaemon; species Palaemon carinicauda. The sequence continues at coordinate 101,024,391 of NC_090749.1, forward strand.
AGCAAGGAATTCTGGAAGGTAAAGTTTATCGCTTTCCTATAGGTAAAAGAAAGTTCAATGGAAGGAAGGAAGAAGTTTGATGGGGAGGAACCTTATGTGGGAATGAATCGCTTCTACAAAAAAAAAAAAAAAAAAAGGAATAATACATATTTTTTTCTTTCTATATAAACGAACTAGCCAAGGGTGACTTCCATGAAGGAAAAACGTGTCTGACTATACCTGACTTTAGTACGAAACCCCACTCTCTCTCTCTCTCTCTCTCTCTCTCTCTCTCTCTCTCTGTTATGTCAGGGTCAAAGAGTAGGCCCCATGCAAGTAATGGCGCCTCCCTGCAACCAGGGATGATGCAGAAATATAGTCCTCCCTTATAAGGAACTTGAGTCAGTACTGCAATCTGTGCTTGGCAAGAAAGCTTTTGAGCATTTTAATTATCTTTAAAACCCTTTTATCAAAATAGAGGATATTTAGGACATACCCACATTATATGAGAGGCCATATTCTCGAATAACACGATGATGCAACATTGTCTCAATAGATGTACCACTTTTATGGTCTGCCACTGTTGACCGTTTTAAATTTTAGTACATTTTCGGTAGCAAAAACAA